>NC_142503.1:49930000-50057500 GCF_057876585.1 Rhinolophus sinicus
TGCTACCCCAAGGCATGTTCCTAACAGAGTTCTCGACTTCTTCTTACTGACCTGCCTTGCAGGAATGCAGGGAGCCCAAACAGTGAATCCACTAAGAAGGATTCTTTTCACAGAAAGCAGCATTATCAGGGGCTGGCCCAGGAGGCACTTACAGCCCCTCCCAGCCCTGGGGCGCTCTCCTAACCAAGCATGGACAAGACTTGGCTCTCTCCACATTCACTGCTGTATGTGTGGAGCTGCAGCTAGTTAGGTCCTAAACCCTATGTGAGTCTAGGACAGTAGTAAAGATTTCTTTCTTTTCTTTTCTCTTTCTTTCTTTTTTCTTCTTCTTTTTTAAGAAAGAGCCCTTTCCTCAAAAAATAAAAACAGAATTACCATATGATCCAACGGCTCCACTTCTGGGCATATAAACAAAAGAATTAAAAGCAGAGTCTTAAAGAGATATTTGCACACCTATGTCCATAGCAGCATTATTCACAATAGCCAAGAGGTAAAAGCAACCCAGGAGTCTATCAGCAGATGAAAGGATAAACAAAATGTAGTACATACATACATACAATGGAACATTATTCAGCCTTAAAGAAAAGAAATTCTGTCATATGTTGCAACTTGGATGAATCTTGAGGATATGATGCTAAGGGAAATAAATCAATCACAAAAAGACAAATACTGTATAATTCCACTTACATGAGGTATCTAGAGTAGTAAATTCATAGAAAGAAAGCAGAAGAGTGGCTGCCAGTAGCTGGGAGAAGGAAGCAATAGGGAGTTGTTATTTAATGGGTATAGACTTTGGGTTTTGCAAGGTGAAAAAGTTGTGGAGGTTGGTTGTATTAATCTAAATATACCTAACACTACTGAACTGTGCACTTAAAAGTGGTTAAGATGGTAAATTTTATGTTATATTTTACCACAACTAAAAATAATACAAATAAAAAAGAAAGTCCCCTTCCTTCTTTCCTTCCTTCCTTCCTTCCTTCCTTCCTTCCTTCCTTCCTTCCTTCCTTCCTTCCTTCCTTCCTTCGTTTCCCTCCCTCCCTCCCTCCCTCCCTCCCTCCCTCCCTCCCTCCCTCCCTCCCTCCCTCCTTCCTTCCTTCCTTGGTTCTATCCTACAGGATATATTCAAGATACCAAAGGTCCCCCTTAACCTGATTCTGCTGAGCCCACCACGCTCACGCATGCTGAAGCAGAGTGCACCAAGAGTTTCTGAAGGTGCTCACCGGCTTCACAGGAAGACAGAACACAATGGCTAGCTACCACCAGCCCTCTTATGGCTGAGCCAAAACTTTGGAGCCCATGCATTTGGCAGCATGTCACCATCGCACCGTCGCAGCCAGAGCCAGATAATTGGCAGCAGCAGGGTTTTTTGTTGGAAGCTACCCATTTCCATTAGTGGTGTGGGCTCTAGCACAAAATGTTGTCTACTAGCACATGAGGTGGTGGGGACTTAGGGAAACAGTAATCAGAGAAAGGGAGCAACTGGGAGGCAAAGGGCAGGTAATATATGGGAAGAATTACCAGACAGGCATTACCACCTTTATAAAATATGAACAACTGTATTGATCTGAGAAAAAACTCTCACCCTTTTAGCCTCTTCTAAATTGAGATGATAGCACTGTTATGCATTAAAAGACGTTATCAGTCCCAAAGAGCAAGTATGGTCTTATACCAACTAATATCTGCTAAAATGTACCTGACTGCATTGGAAATGTTGCAGCAGATTGGTATAGCTGGGAATAATGAACCGCTGCACCCCACTGAAATGTAATTACACAGCCCTCTTGTTCTTAAACCTATAAGGTGAAAGAAAGATGAATAGTGAAAGTAAAAACCGCTGACCCTTCAAACTTTAATTTACGTTATGCATTCGCTCGCCCTTCTGATAGGTTTTAGAAAGGTCATAATTTAGGGTATTTTGCAGTTGATAAATGATCTGTATGTTTGTGTTCACACGCACCGATTGATTTGTTATAGCCAAAATATTGTTTCTATAACAACCCAAGGGCCCTTAGCTAGACAAACGGCAAACCGGAATCCAAGGAGAGGCAAAGGGAAATCTGGGCCTGCCTAGAAGGGGCTGGCCATTACCAAGGGACTCCAGGATGATGGAGTGGAGGGAGTGGGTGAGGATGCAGGGTCAACATTGTGGGAGGAGGAGGTGGTGACGAGAGCAGATGGAGCGATGGCTTTGGTTCTTGGCAGGCCCCGGCTTGTGGTCTCTTCAAACCTTTTCAGTCCAGCATGGGTGGCTTCCACTGAAGCCAAAGCAAGTCTTGTCAAGACTTTCAAGTTGAGCTCCCTTTGGTACAGAGTAAGCCAGCAGGGTTGTTAGGGCAATTTTCCCGCCTTTCCAGCCTTGGAAGAGGCCCCCGTTTCCGGGCCCAGTTGATGCATTATGCATCAGGGCTGCCTGCAACTGACAGCCCCTCAGCCAACGTCGACTTGAAAAGCAATGGTGCTAATCAAAGCCGACACATTTGAATGTCCAGACACACACACAGAGAAATTTACTAATCAAAAAGTGTATTTCCTAGGGCTGTCTCCAGAGAAATCCGCGGGAAGAAATTGGAATAATTTATTAGCTTACAAGTTTTCGTTGACAGTTAGCCCAAAGCTATTTATCTCTGTAATAGAGAACGTCTCCAATGTGGCAAAATTGACCAAATCAAACAGCTTTGATCAGAAAATGAATCTGGCAAGGCTGCCTGTCGGAGGGTCCCAGGAGAAAGGGGGGAAACAAACAAAAAGATTTAACAAGTGGTCAATAGGAGAAAGAGAGCAAGAGAAAGGGATTTGGGGGAAGAAAAGAGCAAGAGAGGAGGAAGCAGAAAAAGAATTCTGCAAAGCCACAGCCCCGGCTCTGGAATGAATTGTTGAAGAAATAAATGATGTTTCACATGATAACATTTAACATGGTGCTTGTGCATTAGCTGAGGCCTGCAGCCCAAACGGAGAGGTGATTTTTATGATAACAAGATGATGACAAACTGCAGAGGGTAGGGGCTGGCTGCTGCCCGTGGCAGTAAGGAAATAAGCACAGAAAAACCCAGAGAAATGGCTCTAGGCTCTCCTGGCCCCTGGATCAGTATTAGCCCCTTTCTAGAGGGTAGCAGTGGTGCTGATTCTACACAGTCTGCCTCAGGGAGCAGAGTGCTTGCCCTTCAAGTAGCAAGTTGTGTTACTCACTGTAACCACGTGTGAGTCCAAAGATAGGGCCTGCCGGAGGCGCTCAGAGGCAGTGCCAGGGAGATCTAGTGGGAAAACTATGCGGTGGGAGAGGGCATCATTGCTTTCTACCTTAATCTCTTCTCCCAAAAGGTATGCGTACTGCAGTGGGGGGGGGGGGGGGGGGACACGCCAAATACAGCTGTCAAGCCCAGCGGTAGATGGGTGAATAAGATACTAGGGGAAACCCCTCAAATCATCATAGCATCACTTTACATATTAAAGTGGGTCTCCCTATCATCCAGGTTGACCAACTACCACCTTCCAATGCCACGTATCTTTTGTCATGAGCAACACTCCACTGCTAACACCCAAGAGCTTTCATTGGCTACGGGGTTGTATTCAACAGTCAAATGATTTGGAGGATGCTCCAGCAGCCGATATATTTGTCCCCAGAATGAGTGCTGAAAAACCATCATCCACATCCCCTTTCACTTTATTCCAGAGAAGAGGTTTGTGTAAGCTCATTATGTGGAAATGCATTAGAAAATCATGGTGAAAAGTTGGCCAAAGTATTTGTCAATAAAGAAAAATGCTAAAATACAGAAAAATTCTTTTGTTACAGCACCCTCTGGGTTAGACCTGTGTAATGAGGACATTGTTTGATGAAGACTTGAGAGGATCCAGTAAATTTGAAAGGGAGCACCACCTCTGAAGTCTGAACACCTAGCTGGAGCACTGTTTGTGACGTGTATCTTGGGGATGTCCTTTCGTTCTCTGTGTAGACCATAGGCTTTGGCCTGGACTAATATGACCTGCATAGCAGGGGTTGTTGTGGGAATCGAGAGTGACAATTACCAGAAAGCAATTAGTAAAATAATTTAAGTCCTGCACAAATGCTAAGGGTCATCACTACTGTTTTGTCATGGGGGAAGGAAGGCGATTAGCAATTTGCTTGATCAACCAAGTCCAACCTAACTGAGGAAGAGCCATGTCATGAAACCAACTGCACACCCCGAGAGCTGGCCTCCCAGTCATGATTCTGGGTGTTTTCCTTAGTAATAGGCCCCATGTCTTTTTATCTATTCCTCCAGAGATTTGAGTCACAATCTCACAAGAAAAAGCTAGCCAAATACCAAGTGCTTCTGGGATCTGTCTCCTTCAGGCTGCGTGCCCTTCCTTAGATATTTGAGGGAAAGATATAGTTGGCTTTAAATCTTTTCAGGCTCCCAATTCAGGTTCAAGTCCCCATGTCTGATCCACATGTTCTGCGTATTCTTAGAGTTATAACCCCTGGCTAATTAAATGCTAAAGGTAGATCAGCAATTTTGCTTGATCAACTGAGTCCAACTTAATCTGCTCTGTAAAAGGACTTAGTGGACAGTAGCTGAAAGTGAAAGCATTTCTAAACCATTCAAAGACAATCAACTCAGTGTTGCTGATATTTTAGAGGGGCTTGGAGGAAATAACATTGTGGCCAGTCCTGGGTTTGTTTCTAGGATGGCAAATAAGGCAGCTTAGCTTTATTTGACTAAAATTTGCAGCCTGTATTGTGTAGGATAATGGGTTAGTTTGGGTGTTTGAATCAGGTCCTCCTGTGAATGCATCAAAATTGTATCTTGTTTACAAGAATTACATTTTAATGCCCATCCTGATGTTGTGACAGCCACACACACACCACAGATTTGCCCAGTTGTGTCTCAGCAGCTTTCCTTGGAGCTGCTCTCGGAAGCAAACATGCCTCTGACCCATGTTTTACGCTCTGCGGGAGCGGGACCAGCATGCTGCCTTTTGCTGCGTCCACAAGCCCCTTTGCCCTAGTCTCTTAGCACCCCCACATTTTGCCTGGTTGGAACCTCTGCAGTTTGGTATGTTCTCTTCTTTCTGCCAACACAGAGCAGCAAAGATCTTCTATTCAATGGTCGTGTTGTGTGATATGCTGGGAACATGCCAGGAAACGCCTACCAAGAATCAGGTCCAAAACGTGTTAAAAAGATTCATGGTTCTTAAGCCAGATTTCTGCCTCGTCCACCTTGAAATGTTCTAACATGTGTAAAAGCCACTGGCTTTGCAAATCAGGAGACCATCTAAATGGTTCCTGATATGAATTACAAGAATTTTTCTCTCTCTTTTGTAACAGATAAAGTGTCTAATATTGGAGGCCCAGAATGAAAGCTTCAAGAGTTCATGACAGATTTCAGCCCCATTTCTCAAGATATTCCTGAAATCATGGCCATACAATTCTGTCAAATCTTCACCTAAGCAAGAAACAAAAATTCTTCGAACCAAACACTCAGACTAAAAATTCAGGAACTTCCATCTTTAATTTTGAGGTTCTGAAAATGATATTTTTCTTAAAAATTGCTCTAATGCTATATACTATTTAATGTATAGAGTTAGAGGAAAGAAAGGGGGTGAGGAGGTGAAGAAGATTTGAATGGGAGAGGGCCAGACAATGATTTGGGAAGCTCTTTCCCTTAGAAAAAAACTGTGATTTTTTTTTCCAAAATTAAACAATTTTTTCTTTTAAAAATAAATCCCTTTAACCATAGGATAAGGTTAAGATTAGTTTACCTAATTAGGTTAAGATTAGAATTTGTGGCATTTTCCTCTGCTTAAAATTGAACTGGAAGCTGTAAACGGCATTCTCAGAATCCTGATCTCTCCCTGTAAACCTTGCCTGCGTGTATGTATGCATGTGTATGTATGAATATGTGTATGTATGAATATGTGTGTGTGTGTGTGTTTCACCAAGACTTCAACTAGATTCCAGGTGTTCAAATTTCTTTTGACCTTAACAATTCTATTTCAAAACCATTAAGTTAATTAAAATGTTTCATTGGCCCATATTAGCTTTAATTATATAACTATATAGTCAGTAAGAAATGAATATATGTGGATAAGAATCTCAGTGAAAATACCTGTTCTAAAATAAGGCATGAACGAGCACTCAGATGAACACCACAGGAAAACTTACTTCTGCCTGTTTAATGAGGTTAATAGGCTCTCCTAAACATGACAGTGATATTTCCCATAAATATTGACTATATTTCAGGAAGCTGGACATAGACTCCTCTCTGGATCAGGGAATTCTCACTAAAGAAGTCAGTTTTATACTTCAGTTCATTAATAACCATGTTTTAAATAGAAGAAGTATACCTCCAAACCTTGGTACTGAGACTGCAAATAAAAGCTTGGTTCACAAAGAGAATCTTCCAGTTACTTCCATTCTCCTAACCAGAGGGAAAACATTTAATGTACCAATTCTGCTCAGTCCTTGTTCCTCTTCCATTTCATCGCTTATTTTTATTATAATAGTTGTGTGTATCCACCAGGAACTGAGACAGTAGAGGACGTCTAAGAAAGTCTTTTTGCACCTACTAAGAGATCCTGGGTTTTAAAGAACCGTAAATGTACAGGCTTTCAGGCCCCAAGAGTTCTGTGCAACATAATTCCTTCAAAGGAATCTGAATGTTGAGAAAAGGCTGGACAGGAGTTTTAGGGTTTCTCTTTGTTTTTGTTCACGGATAAGACTCTACCTGTGGAAATAACAAGCAAACATTTTCCCCCCAACATTTTTCAGCTGTACTGTTTTAATCTACCTCAGACAACTGGTGCCCACAACAATCCTATGAGGCTGAAATTGTCATTCCCACTTTACAGATAAGAAACTGAAGCTCAGGAGGATTCAGAGAGATGCCCAGGGTCACACTGCCAACCCTGAGCGCTGTGGTGAGAACCTGGGTCTCTCTAAACCCCTCTGCCACTGCCCTCAGGGAACAGAAAAGAGGTCTTGGTTTATTCTTAAACGACTGATGTAGCTCCACTCTTCGCCATGGTCACAACACTATCCTATATCTCGGTCCATCTCAGGATAGTGTGAACCTGAAATAGTCAGAAAGAGCCATTACGCTATGAAACAAAGTCTTGCTCATACTACGTATCCAAAGCCGATTACTTGGGAGGCCCTGCATCCCACAGTCACCCAGGGACTCAGGCTGACAGAGGCTCTACCATCTTATTAAGTCAACGTGCCAATATAATGCTTCAGAATTCACTACAGCAAGGGAAGAGAGCACGGAAAATTACAACATGGCTCTTAACGCCATTGCCCAGAAGTGACTTAAATCCATGCACATTTCATTGGCCAAAGCAAGTCAGATGGCCACACCTAACTTCAAGCTAGTCCTCCCATAGGCCTGGAAAAAGAAGAGAAGCAGAAGTTTTAGTGAGCTCACATGTACAGCAGTCCTCTTGGTCGTAAGGAGCACCGGGCAGAGAGCCTTCATCCTAGTACTGGCTCTGCCACTTGAGAAATTCTGTGACCTTGTTCACACCTCTTAACCCCACTGGGCCTTCACATCCTCCTCTGCAAGTGAGGGTTTAGGATAGATGGCTACCTCTCTGATTCTGTACCAAAATAAATCTATTACCTTTGTTGGATGTGAGAGCCCAGGTGCTTGGGGGCAGGTCAGTGGGGTCATTTTCAATTAGAGTGGATGGCTCAGGGAAGACCCTGCAGGGCACTGTGGAAATGGACCTATCTGTGCACACAATGGGGAAGCTGGCTAGAGTCAGCCAGTTCTTAGAGTTTTGAAATAGTCTATATAAGCTTGATGAATGTGTCAAGGATTCCATATCACAAAACATACTTTGTTAACTCATTTTGACAAAGGTGTTTTACAGTTTTAACTGCTTGTGACAGCCGCTCATCATTTACTCAAAAATGTGCCCCACATACAAGTGTGTCCCATTTTATACCATAGACATGTTCCTTAAAAAAAAAAAGTGGTACCTAAACTAAATTTTAAAAACATAGAATTACTGCCTGAGTTTATGGAAAAACACCTTAGTCAAAAGAATCCAATGACAAAAGTCTTTGAGAAAGGGCAGAAAGAGCATTTCGAGTTTTACTTTTTCTGTAAGACGTTCCTTGATAACACCCGGAATCTCTGACACAGTGCACAAAGTATAAAGACAGCCAACAATATTTGTGACTAAATGGATAAAACTCAGTTGTTTATCTGTGGTTGACATGCATTTTCATGAAATAATAATGATACCTTACATTTGAACAGCACTTGCCAGTGATAAAGCCCGGCATTTACCTTAGACAAGAGTAGAAAGCATACACTGCTGTCAGACTAGAATTCTGATTGTGGCTTTGTTTCTTCGTAGCTGTGAGCCTGGACACATTACTTCAGCTCTTGGAACACCCATCTGATTTGTGAAAATAAGAGTGATTCCAGCTTCTTGGGATTGTTGAAAGGGTGTAATGAGATCTGTATGGTAACACGTCTAATACAGGACCTCACATGGAGAAGAGGCTTCATAAAAGTTGCTCTCTCCCTTTTCTGTGGAGCAGGAAGAGGAGGTATCATTTCCCTCATTCTACAGATGAGAAAGCTGAGTCCCAGAGAGATAAAATGACTGACCCACAGCCTCGTGACCCAGGATTGGAGCCCTGAGTCATGCCTAGCTCTCTCTAGCACACCACCTCACCGGCCCATAGAGGGAGGCAATGCTTACACCACAGATATTTGTACAGAACATGTGTATCATGTGACTTAGGGCTGACGTGTTGTCTTGTATATGTTGTTTTATATGACTTTGTCTTTCCTCTCTGCCTAGTCTGGTCACATCCTGGGAGCCTTGTACTCCCATGCCATCTGTCTCAGTGGTGAGTACTCAGTGAGTGTATATCCATTAGCCGAATTTCAAGTTTTTGCAAATCCACCCAGCTAACTAGAGCACAGTAGCACATATGACAATTAAGAGACGAACTTGGCTTTCAGGAACTTTGTCATCTGAGGTTGATAATTACAAAGGGCATAATAATTCATTGTAGAGTACGGTAGGAAAATAATAATGCTACCTAAAATGCTGAGATGATTAAGTGCTCTTATTGGTGGAGACAACCTCCTCCTCCCCTTTCATGTGGTGCCCAGTAGTCAGTCAAAACCTGACTCCTCTGCATTCTTTTACAGGTACGGATTGAGCACCTACTAGGTGGCAGGCACAGACCTATAATCCAGGTTATAATGAGGAACAGGCATGATCCTTAACCTCATGGAACTTATGTGGAGATAAGACTGTCAACAAGTAAATAAACATACAAAATATTTATAATTATAAATTACAATAAATGAAATAAATGAGTGAGGTACTGAGATTATAATTGGGGGGGGGCTAATTTAAATTAGGAGGTTGAGGAAAGCCCCCAGGAAGAAGTGATAATTATACTGAGATCTGAGAAAAATGAGTAGAATTCAGTGAAGCAAAAAGTAAGAGAATGAGCATCCCAGGCAGAGGACTCAGCACTGAGGGGCCTGAGGCTGGGAAGAGTGTACACGGGAAAGGAGGTTCGGGGGCCAGAGCACAGGGAACTAGAAAGAGGCATAAGAGGAGATGGGGGATAGGCTGGGACCAAGTTCTTATAGGCCATATCAAGTTGCAATTGAAAAATTTTAAGCAGAAAAATCATATGATTGAACTTATGTTCTGATGGATCTCTCTACTGTTAAATAGAAGAATGAATTCCATTTAAGAATGAATTCAATCTAAAAGGGCGAAAGTAGAAATGAGGATACCAGCTGGGAGTTATGGCAGTGGTCCAAGTGAAAGGTGAGGGTGGCTTGGACTCGCGTGGAGGAGGTGAAATGGAGAGACATAAATGAAATTGTGAAATAATTTAGGGAGAGAGTTGATGGGATGTGGGGATGAATTTGGTATACACTATGAGGGAGAGAAAGGTGACTCTCATGTTTTTGGGTATCTGGGTATAAGATTAAGAGGGGACAGATAGACAGTTGGGATAGTAAGAGTTTAGGTCTGGCCATTTGGAATCTGAGATGCCTCTGAGACATTCAAGAAGAAGACACTGGATATAAGAGTTTGGGAGTCCTTGGGACACAGGCAACATTAAAGCGGGGCTGATGAGATGCCTAGGGAGAGAGTGTAGAAAATGCTGAGAGGAGACCCAGGGCTGAGCCCAGACCTCTGAACCCATGAAGGAACAGAGGAGAAAACCAGAAGAATGAAGTGTCACAGAAACAAAGAAACATTGAGGGCTTGGGGAAGAAGGGAGTGGTCTGTTGCACTCTGAGAGGTAAGGCAGGATGGAGCCTGAAACATGCTCACCAGCTGAGACCACACAGAAAATGCGTGTGACACCGACAAAAGTGGAGAATGCAGGATGAAGCAGGAAGGGAGCCACGGAGCTGAGACTGGGATCTGAGGAGAAGAAACAGCATTCTGTGAACATGTGTAGGAAGCTGGGCTCTGAAGGAGAGCAGAGAGAGAATAGCTTGAGGAGCATATGGGGGCTACAGGGATATCTTGTTAGTTTTGTTTTGGGTTGAGAAATGTGACAGCACATCTATATGCTGATGGGAAGGATCAAGCAGAGAAGGCAAGAGAGAAGACGCTGGAGTAAGGAGGGCACTGACGTCCCGAGACCACCGGTACCATATTCTATCTTCAGCCCCAGGTTCTGGTCTCCTGCTTGGGACATTAAGAGAAGCGTAATTTCTCCAGTGACCTCTTGGCACTGGGGTCCCATGGAGCTTCTAATGGGCATTGCCTGGTAGCAGAGAGAAACAGAGGCTCTTTCCCACTGTAGAGTAAGGGAGAGGGAAAGAGAAAGATGAAAAAGAAAAAGGCCAGAAGGAGGAAGAGAGACAGTAGAGGGGGCCAGTCCTCCCCCCCTTCAGGTAGTCGAGACAGCGGTGAAGCTGAACGCCAGATGGTCTGTGGGACCCTGACTCCTCAGAGGGCCATGTCTCCAAGCCAAAGCCTGCCTTGCCCAGACTCAGAAAGCTAGTTGTCAAAGCTTGTCTCCTTGCAGATCTCAAAGTCTTGTCAGTCCAGAGAAACGTCCAGGGTGGCAGCCACTATCGCAGAGCTGAGAAACCTGACTTTTCTCTCTTTGTACCTCAACTCCCCACCTAGGTCTTGAGCCACAGAGGATTGTGGGATTTCAATGCACTATCACAAGAACAAAAGTGTTTTATCCCATGCCTCCAAACTGGTCATGTTTCCTGTAGGCAGAGGGGAAGCAGAAGAAAAAAAGGCTTGCCCCAGCGCAATTCATTCACTCTCTGAGGCATGAGATTTGATTACCAGTCTTTTAACATGCATGACAGCAAAAGTTAATATTTGCCACAGAATTATCTGGCCCCCTTTGAAATTCATCGACAATGTTAGGCTCTCTGACCCCTAGAGGTAGGAAACGCCACAGGCTGACTTCATGCCATTTAATGCTGCGGCCTCCTCTATAGCAAAAAAGCCTTTTTGAAATATAAGACATAAGAACAAAGAAATGCCTGATTTCTGGAAGTAACTATTACAGTTTACTGAAGTACCAGCTTACTTTATCAACCAACCAGTCAGCAATGATTCTTCCATCCCCCACCTAAACCTTCAGTTAGTCTTCTGCATATGAAACGTCTTTTTTGTTGTGATTGGTACCCTTGGCTCATTGTTTTAAAAAGGGCATTAAAAAGAAGAAAGAAATAACCACCAACTATCACTGGGTAACATGCCGGTTACCTTACCCATCCTTCTCAACTTTTCCCATACTTAACGCATATTAGTAGACCAGAAAGAAACCAAACTTCCTTCAGCCTTTAAGCTCCTTGTCCAAAGGTATGACCATTTTCCAACTTCTAGGTGGCGCTGTACGTGGAGGCAATCCCTGAAACTGCTGGCTGAGAGAGGCAGTATCTAACATTTAAAAAGCAGTAGCCACTCCTTCCCCTTGACTTCCTTCTCTGGAAGTTCAATGGCCCATGTTCACACTGTCTCTTCTAATATCCATCATAGTCTTAAAACCCATTATTTAACATAATATCTTTTAAGTTTTGGCAAGGGGCCATTTTTGAAGAATGTGCTCCCTCCGTCCCCTCCTGCCTCCTTCTCAGATGGGCCTGTGCTTGTTGTTAGAGCCACTTTCTTCCTTGTTGTTTAACTACACCTGGCATCGTTGCTTTCGCCCTCTCAGAAGCCCATTTCAAAAACACTCTCTTTATAATGCAAGCTTTTCTTGTGTTGAAACCTTGACTTGCATTTGCTCTATACAGTACTTGTCACACTGCATAATGAAAGCTAGACAATGGTGGCATAGAGGAAATAACAACTGAACATAATCATCTACCATGGAACCACTAATGAGTAGTCTGCCTTTTGAGGGCTCCTTACAAAATAAAATATAGATGAGAATAAAGGGCAAGCCTGGGGAAAAGTCAATAGAAGAACCGCACAATGAGAAGACTTAACCTCTGTCTCCATCAACTCATCAGATTTTTGAGTTGTATCATCAGCCAGAACCTTCTCTACTTGTTTAGAGCCAAGCGTCTTGTCAGAGCTTGGGGGGGAAAAATCACTTTTTATTCCATGCTGAGTTAAGATATAAACTTAGAAGTCACAGTTCATGTTGAAGATCGTTACACATTTTGCAGATACTAAAAAGACATTAAAGTTGGTATAGTTATATGAAATCAGAATAGTTACATAAATGTGTAATAAAAAAAGCAATTTTGTTGTAACCAATTTTTTTTAAATTACACAAAGATAATATCTATGGTTTATGCTGTTCCTGTCATTTTGACCAGTGTTTTTATTTCTTGGTATAGTAGATTAATGTTCAAGGTCCATTCTTTTTTTCAGCTTGCAAAATTAATGTCTAAGTGTCAGCAGAAAAGAAATGAAATCTTATTTTAGTCTGCCTTGCTTCCAATAACTGGAATCAACACATCTGGCCATTTACACAATACTTCTGAAATGTCAAAATAATGGTGTTTATTCCTGTATTATTTGTTGAAGGCTTACTACCATGTTTCCCCCAAAATAAGACCTAACTGGAAAATAAGCCCTAGCATGATTTTTCAGGATGACATCCCCTGAACATAAACTCTAATGCGTCTTTTGGAGCAAAAATTAACATAAGACCCGGTCTTATTTTCAGGGGAAACATAGTATGCCGGGCATTGTCCTACATGCCTTAATATATTAGTTAGTTTTATCCTCATGGTGTAACTCTTTGAGGTAGTAATATTAATACTCCCTAATGGTTAGATGAGGAGATTGAGGCCCAGAGAGGACAAGCAAGTTGTCCAAGGTCATAGTGTGAATTTGCCTTCAGAACCTAGGCTCATCTTGACTAATTCCAACACTGCCTCCATGATGGAGCTCTGCTGTAGTTGAGGAATAACCTGAGAAATTGCTGGTGACACATGGACAAAATTGAGATTATAGAATCCATTAAATGACCAAAGAGGTTGCTACTTGGAATAGGTAGAGGCCAAATTTGCAGATTCCCTAACTCTTCCCACCTGACGTCTTATATTCCTAGTAGGTCTCTCTTCTGCAAACACACACACACACACACACTCTCTCTCTCTCTCTCTCTCTCTCTCTCTCTCTCTCTCTCTCTCTCTCTCTCTCTCTCTCCTTACATATCCCTAATGAGGTTCTTGAGGACCTTGACATAGTTTTACGTGACCCAGCACCTCACCTCCAGCTCTGGCCATATAAGTTTGGGCCAGGGATGGGCACTTGCATCATTTCATTTAGCAAATATTTCGATGATTGAGGGAACAGCCGAGAGAGCAAGAGGTCCGATGCACTGCTGAGGGGTACTTTGCTGGGGTGTGAAGGCCTGAAGAACCATAACCATAGCCAGGCCTGACTGCAGAGCCTGACATTTTGATTCAATTTTCCAGTAAAATTTCACAAAGCAAACGAAACCAAAAATAAATAAAAATACTTCACCTAAGAAAATTATTAATTTCTTACTTCAAAATTAACTTATATGCAAAGTGTCCTGGAATTGACAATTCATTATTTTGACCAGAAGTTTTATTATCTTTCATTATCTTCTAAGAATACTCTTCTTTTCACTGACACTGTAAGGCAAGGTCATAGCTTTACTGTGAGCTCAAAACCAAATTTTGTAGAAGGGGTGTCTGATACCGTGTTTCCCTGAAAATAAGACCGGGTCTTACACTGTATTTCCCCGAAAATAAGACCGGGTCTTATATTAATTTTTGCTCCAAAAGATGCATTGGGGCTTATTTTCAGGGGATGTCTTATTTTTTCATGTACAACAAGCTACATTTATTCAACTACAGTCATGTCGTCTTCTTCTGGAACATCATCACAACGTACTAAATGCCTCTGTCTGGCTGATGATATTAACTGGGGCTTATTTTCGGGGAAACATGGTAGCTATCAAATCCTCTTAAAAATACTTTACAAGGTCTTCTGCTATATCCCTTAACCTTCAACAACTAGAGGTTCAGGAACTTGTTGGGCAGTGAATGGTTATATGTTGAGCTACCTAGAACCATCCAAGCCATATTGATTTATTAATATTGGTTCCTACTGGGTGAGAGATTCAAAGAAAGATGAGAACCTGGTCTCTGTCCATAGGCAGCTGGTCCTATGGGAAAACCAGGTAGGTTTTCATGACATAACTAGAGAATGATTTCAAACAATATATATAATTGAGCAATAGTGGGGGTGCCAAAAAATGTATACAAGTGGATACTTTGGTCAACGTTGCTCAAGCAGTAATTTGTCATAATCAGAAGTGTCTGGACGCTGATGGTAACCATTTTGAGCACCTCTTGTAACTGCAGAAGTTAAATGTGACTTGTATTAATCTTTTGTAATCGGTATATATTAAGTATTACAATTTTAATACAAGTTTTCCTTTCTTAAAATATGTGTACATTTTTTGGCATCTTCTGTATATATAATGCTGTTTGGTTCTGACTACCAGGGAAATCAGCATTACAGGCGTACTTTAATCAAGAGAAACTGCTTAAAAACAGGAGTAGTAGTATATAATGTAGAATAATTACGCTGAATAAAATATCTGTGTGGTAACAAGAAAGCTGCATAATTTTATTTCCTAAATTTGAAAAGGGTGTCTCCAGGGTTAGTAGTTTCCCAGTAAATCAAGTAAGGGCAATGGGAATGATTTGTTGTGTGACTCCAGGCAAGCTCATTCTCCCTCTGG
Organism: Rhinolophus sinicus; assembly: GCF_057876585.1. Classification (NCBI taxonomy): domain Eukaryota; kingdom Metazoa; phylum Chordata; class Mammalia; order Chiroptera; family Rhinolophidae; genus Rhinolophus; species Rhinolophus sinicus. The sequence goes on from NC_142503.1 coordinate 49,945,188, forward strand.
GCCTCAGTTTCCTTGTCTGTAAAAGATAGGGTTTAACGGGAAAATTCTGTGAGTCTCTGCTAGCTCTACCATCCTGAGGGATGACTGCGTCTCCGTCCACAAGCAGTAGGACAGATCTGCAAACTGTTTTGGAAGGATCTACTCAGCAGGGGAAGATATGTTCTGACTGTGCCCTGAGGAAGGCAAATGATGAGGCTATTTCCCAGCCAAAGTTCATGGGATATTTTCATATAATACTCAGAGCAACCTTTTCTTACCTTGGTGCGTCTCCTCTGAGGGGCTTCATCAAACATCAAGACAGGTGCATCCCTCACTTCTGCTAATTTTGAATCCTAGCAACATCTTTACCCTCTTTCTAACTTTTGAATTGTTTGATAGAATTGACTAATTTTCTTTCTAAATTCATATGCTCTCATTTATCTATTTCCCTAGGATCTCTGTTTCTTTCTCAGTGTCAGATTGAGTTATTCAATCAGTTTTAGATCCATTCACTCCCCAGTTGATTAAATCCTAAATTTTATCCTCACAGTATTTTAAGGAAATAATATTTTATAAAATTTAAAGTATTTTTGAATTAACATCATATGCTCATAATTGCATTTTGCATAAAGTTCTTTAAACTTATAAAATCCTTGTCAGAGCAGAGTTTGAACCCAAACACTTATCACTGGACTTTTCCCAAAATACAATATGGTAGACTTCTCATTTTAATAAATTATGTTTTATAGCTGTTTTATATGCAACTAGGGGGAATAATATTGGTACATTTTGACATTTTGCAAATATACTCCAAATAATACCGTACACATTCAGAATGAGGATGCTTATAATCTCTGTAGTCATTTATACTTGGTGTACGATATTGAGAAACAAGCTTCTAGAATTAAATTAATTAATTTAATTAATTATATATCACATGGCTAATGTACAGGTCTCTGTCTGGTTAGTTTAATATATTAAAACCACAACACTTATTTTTAACTGGACACAAAAGTCATAGACTATAGTTTCTCCTAACATATCCCTTTTGGCCAGAAAACTTCACTCAGTGATGTTTCACTCAGTAAAAGAAAAGCCCCTCAGTCCCCTCTCTCCAATAATAATAGAGTGTGGTCCAGGCTGGAACAAACCTGAGACTGAGCTTCCCATCTAACCCAGGAGCCGATCCTTACACATCCTCGCTGGAAGTGCACGGAGAAGCTGGAGCACGGCCGCATGTCAGCCAGCTCTGCGGTACCGTTATGTCCGGGCCTGCCAAGGGGTACCTTTTAATTCACAGGAGTAGGTTCCTAAGAGGAGGTGAGGTGCTCTGAATCTTAACATCTCTGCTCGGTGGATATTTTCCCAACAAATGCTTTCTCTTGTCCAGTAATAATTCCACACCCATCCTATATATTCTTGAACAATCACACCTGTTGACATTTTCATATCACAAGAAAAGCCCTGAAAGATGAGAGGAAAACCCGTTGAATTTATTTGTGCTTTTAGTTATTTGTGAGAGAAAGGTGGTATTGCAACAATCCATTAAAGCCACATATTGTATAAAAGCTAAAAGTCTGTCACATAAAAGCACCACCTGTAGCCACTCTTTTGAAAGGAAAGTCCTTGGCAAACAATGGCCTGAGTGAGCCAATTTAATCAGGCAGGAGACAAGATCACTGAGACATAAATTAAGCATTCATCCTTGAGTAGCAGCCAAGCAGCCAAAGCCCCCATAATCCCAATTAATCCCATTTTGTGCGGTTGCCCTTGGGCCAAGGGCAGAGGGGAAGAGAATTTGCACATGTTGGTTCTGCATCAGCTCCTTACCTTTACAGGGGGTGGGGCTGTAATAAAGAAGTGCACCTATGCAAGCGTTCCTGTTCCCGTGTTGTAGCCATCAGAGCCCTCCCCCGACCCAGCTTCTGTGATCTGTCAGCAAGAACTTACTTCAAGGACATCCTATACTTTTGGAGAGATAGATACGTATGCTCCTTTGAAGGCAGATGTGATTCTGTTTCATTCTCCTTTGTTTGTACAACTGAATTGACTTCCCATCACCTAATCCTGCAGTCGCACACAGCAAACAAACGGGACACAATCCCCCTGGAACTCATTTTTGCCAATTGATGCTCTGAAGGAAAAGTTGACTAGCTTCCCAGGGACAGAAAATTGCCCTCCAGAGAGCATTCTGTTCACAAACAGAATCAGCCTAATGGAGCCGCTGCTTATCTCTCTCGCTCCTATGGGAAGGAAGCTGAGTCTGCTCGCTGCAAACATGTCCTCACCTTTGCTGCAGCTTCGCTGTGCTCAGGCCCTCAGGTCCCCTTCTTACTTTAACAGCAACCAGCCCAGACACCAGCTGAGGGGAAAGGGCTCTGTCGTGGAGACAGCTGGTTCACTGGCCACCAAAAGCCTGCTCCCTTCTTTGGACCCACTAGTAGGTCCCTGTCGCCCAGATTTCCTTATAGTTAGGGGAAAGTAAGATGACAGATAACTGGGCTCTCTCCAGTAGAACATGAGAAGTGGTGTGTACCACTTCTTGTTTTGGCCCCATAAAAGCTTCCTACAGAGGCAGCCGGATGGCTCAGTTGGTTAGAGCGCGAGCTCTCAACAGCAAGGTTGCCGGTTCAATTCCCACATGGGATGGTGGGCTGCGCCCCCTGCAACTAAGATTGAAAATGGCAACTGGACTTGGAGGTGAGCTGCGTTCTCCACAACTAGATTAAAGGACAATGACTTGGAGCTGATGAACCATGGAGAAATACACTGTTCCCCAATATTTCCCAATAAAATTTAAAAAAAAAGAAAAAAGCATCCTATATACTCCTCCATGTTCTTTACCCCTTTGTGACTGACTGAGATGAAAATGTACCTACACACACACACACACACACACTCACTCCCCTGTATTCTCCTGGAAGTCAAGTTTTAAAAATAGCAGTGTCACCATCAGCCTGGATCCTAAAGTGACTACATGGAGCGGAGCCACATCTCCCCCTTGTTTTTTCCAACCCCATTGTACTGTTAGGTGAACAAGAAATAAACTTCCATTGTGCTGAGCAATTATATGTTTGGATCCATTTATTTCTACAGCCTAATCTACCCTAACCATGCAGGCTCAAACCATGCCAGTTTCCTGACCCTCTGTAGGGCTGTACCTCTGGACGGCCAGTCTTCCCAGGCCATGGGTCAGGAGAGAGAGAAGAGAGGCCAAGGTGATCAAGGCTCCTTAACCCAACCTGAATCTTTCAGGCCTGAGCTTAGAAGCTCCCTGATGATAACAGGCCTCTATTCCAGTAACAATCAGTCCACACCCATCCTTTCCCACATGTGAACCTTCAGGTTCTCCGCACTGAAGGTAGGCTGGGTTCTGAGGGTTCTTCTCCATTTGGAAGTATAGGCCTTTTTGGCTCTAGTTCAGCTGAGCCATTTGTGACTCAGGCCTATGAGTTAAGCCCACTGAAGGTAACAGAGGCCTTTTGTGGGAATTGTAGTTGAGAAGAAACCTGCATGCATCTCACTTTTGGGAAAGAGAAAACACACCGAAACTTTTCACTCTAAATCAAATATAAGAGAATGAGGGTCTGTGGACTCTTGTTTAACTATGACTCCTCATCACTTGAAGTCTTTGTTTCCCGAAAAGGGTCAAGTTTAATTTCCAGAATTTCAGCTAATTGTATAAAAATAAATTTGATAAAAAGAAATGAAAACAATATTTCCTATTATATTTACCTTTGAAGATGCTAAGTATTAAATTGTTTAGAAGAAGAAGAAATAGAAAATAGTACTAGCATTCTCATGACCAATATACTGGTGTCAAGAGATTAGACTCGGGATCTAATTAGCATCAAGAACAGGACAAATGGGACATTCAGCCCTTTGGTCAGTGTTAATTTCAAAGAAAAACCACCTGTACTTAAAGTAGATAGTGCTGTTTTCTTTAAGAGGAAAAATACAGAGGGTGCCAAGAAAATGTATACACATGTTAACAAAGGAAAAGAACTGTATTAAAATTGTAATAATATATATAAATATACTGGTATATATAGATATATATACCAATAACAAAAGATGAATACAAGTCATGTGTGTACATTTTTTTGGCACCCCCGGTATACAAACTTCATTTCAAAGGATCGGTCTTGTTAATAGGCAATGAAGAGAAGGTACAGTTAAGGAAATCATTCGCTCATAAAAATTATTATTTAAGAGGAAAATGTGTTACTCAAACTCATTGATACTCATGTTTTTTCTAAACTCTCCAGTTGTTGATGAGAAATTAATAAAAAATTAAGAAAGCAAAGAGAAAGGCAGTGTACTCCTGCAGATCAGTCAGCTCCCCCTAAATAAGTAACCCAGTTGAAACTGAGTTTCTTCTGGTTATCTCTTACATTCCTGGTGGGAATATAAGTCTGACAGCATTTAAAAAAAGTATGCATCTACCATGTGACTCAATAATCGTATGCTGGACATTGATCCCAAAGAAATGAAAAGTTATATTCGCATAAAACCTGTACACAATTGTTCAAACCAGTCTTTTTTGTAATAACCAAAAGCTAGAAACAAGCAAAATATACTATAAGAGAAGAATGATTAAACAAGCTGTGGTACATCTATATCATGGACTATTATTCAGCAATAAAAATGAACTAACTATCTATACACACAACAGCATGGATGGATCTCAAGGGCATTATGCTAAATGAAAAAAATTAATCTCAAAGGGTTACATACTGTGTGATTCCATTTATACAGCATTCTCAAAATGACAAAATTATAGAGATTAAGAACACATTAGTGGTTGCCAAGGGTTAGGTATTGCGATGGGGAGGGAGGTTAGTACAAAAAAAAAAAAAAAAAGAGTATCTAATTTCACTTTATATGGCACAAGTAAATTTTAACTTAAATTCTTAAATATTTCTAATTCTGTGTTTTTACATGTGCTAAATATTTTGAAAAGGAGTAAGCAATGCCGCTTTCAGAATAATGGTAATGCAAAGCATATTTTTCCATAGGAAAGAGGAAGTCAGATCATCTATTTTAATCAAGGGCTTCACTAGTGAGGAGGATATTCCAGGGGGTACATAAGACAATCTATTGGGGAGTGGGAAAAATATTAGAACACCTGTTTCTATTTATTGCATATCTTACACACATAAAATTGCTATCTTGGAGTATCTTTTATAATGCATAGGATATATTAGTTTCATAGTGCTAGTATATCATTTATACATAAGTAAATATAAATATGGGCATGTAAGCTCAAAAATGTTTTCATAATAGGAGTGTGAGGAAGAATACTCCCCAGAAAATACAAGGAGAGCCTTGTTTGTTGGTTCTCTGTTTGCCCTCAGCTGTTGGTATCTGTGGCTTACAGTTCTGCCTTTGGTATTCTTTTCTTTTTACCCAACATGCATCTCCCGAGCGAGAAACCAACTTCCATAGTTGCAACTGCTGTCACTATGGTAAGCGGGTGAGATTATCTCCAGACTGGCTCATGCTCCTGAGTAATTTTCATTACACTGCCCACAGAGCATATTCCATCAGTGTGGCTCCAATAAGTAAGCACACCATCCCCCCTTCAAATTGAGTGCAATATCTTCCAACCCTCCTCATTTTAAACCTGCTCTTTTTATTATATTCTTCATCCTTGTCTATAATTCACATGATCACTCTAGCCAGAAATAGGTGGTTATGTGAGATTTTTTTCCTCTTTTGCATTTCGCATTGTTAATTTTTACTCTTATTATCTCTAAATCCCTCCATGTATTACATCTCCATGTATTAATATGGCTAAATCTCAAAAACATAATATAAAAAAACAAGGTGCAAAAAGATACATAGTATATGATATGTAAAATGTAAATATGCAAAACAATGTTTATGGACACATAAATGCATCAAAAAGGTAAAAATCATGCATGGAAATAATATACACAACATTAGGATAGTGATTACCTCTCTAAGGAGAAAAGAAAGGGAGAGAAATTGGAAATAACGGTACATTTCTTTTTAAAAAAATGGCAAAATATTGAATTATGTTAAAGCTCAGTGGTGGTCACGTGGGTGTCAGTTATATCATTATGTGAGTTTTTCTGTATGTATGCAGTATTTCATAATTAGAAAATATTTTAAGGAAAACAATTCTACTTCCTTTCTTCATCTTTTTGCCCATGGCCAAAGAGTAGTTCAAGCACCTGGTATTTCTCTTTGGATTATTACAATAGTCTCACTGATCTCCCAGCCTCCACTTTTGTCCCCTTTTAACCCATCCATCGCACGCAGACAAAATAAACATTTAAAGATGAAAATTAGAGAATATTTTATCTCTGCGTGTGGCCCTTTAATGGGTCTATATTAGTTGGAAAGTGTCATAAAAATGCTGAATCGCAATCACAAAAATCTCAAGTGCCTGCAACAATAAATGTCTATGTGGCCTATGAATATGGAAGTCCCCTGGGGGATCAGCTGACCTGGGCTAGGCTTGGCTGGAATGAGTTGATTCTGGTCCACATGGCTGTCATCTTGCTAGCCTGAGCTGTCCTTCTCATGGTGATGGCAGAGATGCATGTAGGGAAGTGGCCTAGGTGTGGAGCAGGTACACCGTCATGTACAACTCACTGTATTGGCTAAAGCCAGTCACCTGGTGAAACCCAAAGTCAAGAAGTACAGAAACATGCTTTATATCTCTAGTGGTAAAAACTCCAAAGTCACATGGCAAAGAGTGCAGTTGCAGAGAGATGTGAAGAACTGGGGCTAATAGCACGGTTTTTCATAGACCCTACCATTTAAGGATAAATTTTCTTCTCTTAGTGAGGCATAGATAGTACTCTATGAAGGAATCCTGAGCCACCTTCCCAGCCTCATTACCCATGGCTCCACCCTTTGTTCTCTATGCGCAGGTTATTCGGAACTATCTGCCTGTCCCTGAATGTACCCCGCTGTTTCTTTTCTCTCTTATCTTTGCATATGTTACTCTTTCTGTCTTCAGCAGTCAAGTGCTCACTTATTCTTCATGGCTCAACCCTTTCCCAAGTAGACTAATTTTCAGCTCGCACCTTCATCCCAGCAGAATTGACCACACCCCCTCTATCTTCATTGTATTTTGAGCACATAATATGGAAACCCAGCTCCACTCTTTCTAGACCAGGGGTGTCCAAACTTTTTTCAACGTTTTTCACCAGGGCCATATGCGGTAAAATACACAAACAGCTGGGCCACTCACTCGAGGTGAAGCACGTATTGCCTCACCTGGTTTATTTAAGTAAACTAAATATATTTTTGGATTTGCTGCGGGCCAATTAAAAACGGATTGCGGACCGCAGTTTGGACACCCCTGTTCTAGACTGTAAATCCTTTGAGGGCAGAGATTTGCATCTTTTCAGTGCTTAGCACTTTATTGAGGCTCAATAAATGTTTGCTGAATAAATACAATCTTCTGGCTATTGGTTCAACTTCCCTAGTTCCTAGAAACAAAGTAAGGTGTGCTCTGACCAGAGGAAACCAAATAGTCTAGTTTCCAAGGCAAGTGAAACTAGTTGTAAATTAATACATTGATATCCTGATAAAACATTTACTTGGCTTAGAATTTGATCATTATTTAAATGAGCTGTGCCAAGGGTCTCAACCTTCAATCATGAAGCCACCAATAAGCTGTCATACATCCAGGTGAGGAGTGGCCTAAGAGCCAGCTGACATTACCCATTATGTTACTACGCAGTGCAATTTGAGGGTGGAAGAGACCTAAGGTGCATTTGCCTTATGAAACTACACATCAGTGGAGTATGTGAAGGAAATCAGAGGGCAAATACACAAATACCTTTCCAGTGTGCTATAGCTAGCATCATCCTCCCCCAGTTCTTCGAAGAGGCCCTAAAATCAGGCTATGATTGAGGCTTTTACTGTCCACTATTGCAAGAGAACAAAAGGACGGACTGAATCTACGAATGACTGTCTTTGGGGTCCAAATGACCTACTATGCTGCTATGTTTGAAATCACAGTCTTACTTGGTCAATACAGTCTCACTTTGGAGGGATATGTATAAACCCCCTTCTTTGACACATTGTTGGGTTTTGTGTTCAAGGATAGTCCCCCAAACAGAAACACCCTACTGTTACACCACTTGGATTTATTAACAACCAAAAGACAGAGTCAGGGACAAAAGTGAGCACAGCACATACAGCTAGAAACAATGGAATCACTGTTGCTTGTTTTTTTCTGGGGGGAACTGTAAACCAAAGAACAAGAAAATAACTCTTTAGTCAATCAAGATGCATAAATGGCACCCCCAAGGCTTTACACATTCTAGAGATTACAGCATTAACACATACTTTACTTCTACCGGGAGAGAGGACTACCTGCTTCATCAGCTGCTTCCATTTCTAATTTCCTTAAACTCAGGAAAATGTACAAAACGACTTTATGCCAATATCACATTCCACAAAGCAGAGTTCATTTGGGTGGTTCTGGCAAAGAGATTGTTCATCAATGTTGTTAATGTACATTAGAAGACATCTGATGTGAAATTCATAATTGAAATGTTATGAGCAGTTTAGCATATGGATCCTTCACATCCACTTAATTGCCAGTTTAGTAATAATTTTATGTAATGAGGCATTATTAATAATACGTGAAATACTAAATTGACGTAATGCCCTAAAAACATAATATGACATTTGCCACTGAAAGAATATTATGATTCCAGGTGTCTTTACTGTGATTTCAAAAACATATGTGATATTACATAAAATAGTAAATTAATCTGTAGGAACAGCTTGGTTATGATATATTTCAAATTCATTCTCTAAGTTATAATCTGTTTTTTACAAAAGTGCAAAATTTTGTCCTTATGGACTCTCATTGCAACTGTTGCTTGAAGCTCTCACACCATTTGATATCTGCCATCTTGCTTCTCGATGGCTGAGGTGGCATTGGATACGGCAGGAGGGGGAAGCGAGATAGAAAAGTTGAAAGGTTTGTCTCAGTTCAAGCACTGAGAAAATACAGGGAAGAAGACGCCAAATGCTCCCTATTGACAGACTCCTCAAAATTTTATCACACTTCAGGAATTTAAAAAATATCTTAATACAGTTCCTAAAACCTGATTGGGGCCATGATTATTATTTGTGAGGCCTGAGGGAAGAGTACAAATGGAGGCTCACATACCGTGTTTCCCCGAAAATGAGACCTAGCCGGACCATCAGCTCTAAACCGTCTTTTGGAGCAAAAATTAATATAAGATTGAACTTATGTTAAAATAAGGCTGGGTATTTTATTACATTAAAATAAGACCAGGTCTTATATTAATTTTTGCTCCAAAAGATGCATTAGAGCTGATGGTCAGGCTAGGTCTTATTTTTGGGGAAACACGGTACCATATGTTCATATATTTAAAAGTTATAAATAACACTAAGAAACTCTTAAATAAAAGATGATATTTTCTACCTATGACAAATATACTGTCATAATGACAAAATGAAAAAATATGAAAAAGCTTTGGTTTTTATATGACTTAAAGTCATATAAAATATCAAAGACAACTAAATCTAATTACTATTGTGCATTATTGTTGTTGTTTCATTGTTGGGCTGGTGATATTTGGATAAGTAATAAAACAAAAATATGCATAATTCCTAAAAAATTAAAATTCAATGCATAAAATTTGTTTCAGCAAAATTACTAAAGATGTTGTTATAATCAACATTTTTTATATAACTTGTGTTCTAGTGACAGTAATGATCTAAGTGACTAAAAAATGTAATGTAATTATATTCAAAATGGAAATTTTAATATATTTTCATAACATAAATTAAATATAAAAATTAATATTTTTCATAAATTTTCCAAACTTTATTTTTCTTCTAAAATATTCAAAATTATGCAATAAACTTAAAAGGCAGAATGAAAATTATAATTAATAAATATCAAAAATGTAAATCTATTTATTTAAATAATGCCCCCCAATTTTAATTTAGCATTTTGAAATTTTAATTAAATCTTAGTAAGTATTTTATAAAGATAAAACTCTTTACAATTAGAGCATTCAACGTCCATCTGGTTGCCTATGTAAAGAACTATCATCACATGTATGTCTAGATAAATATATCTATAGATATTTAAGAGTAATATGAATTATTTAATACTGCAAAATGTTCCTAAGCCACCATGTGCAACCACTGCAAATACCACACTAACTTGTGAGCCAGGAATTGCAACTCAACTGGAACATGGAAGATAAGAAAATGGATGCTTAGCATTATTGGGAAACAATACTTCATAATTTGAGTCTATTGCATTCATGCTGACAGGAAGGATTTGACAAGTTAATTTGTCGTTTCACTTACCTAAGCACTTCAGCTACTTAAATACCCCTAAACTCAAAAGCAGTGTCCGTCTCTGAAGCTGGAAGTGGCACAACCCACAAATCTTCTCAGCATTTGGGCACTGTTGCCTTTTGTTTTGAGGACACAGGACAGGCCACGTGGAAAAGTGTTTCCTGGGCCTGAACGGTTTAGATGTTTAGAGGTTTGGGTTTTCTATATTAGCAATGAGCACTAGATCCCAAGTGACAGAAGTGCCCATGTGTTCGTGTGCGTGTGTAATTATAGGGTCTTCTAAACTGCAGGTACCAGAACAAGGCCAACTCTTGCCTGGTTCTAAACGCAGCACAGCATGTGGTACATATACACAGAAAGAGTTTAATAAATGTTGCTTCCACACCAACTAATAACACTGCCTCATAGATGCTGAAAATTTCCCCTGCATGTTTCCCTATTTGAGCCATACTATAGCTCAAATCTTCCCCTATCTATTTGTGGTATGTTTTGGGGGAGTGGCCATCATATTTGCAATTTTGTATCTATCTCCAAGCCTGGTTTAGCTGGTTCTCATAGGTATTGCCATGCTGCTTGTTGAACTATTGACATATTTACCTCCATACCATTTTTTTAAACAATGGTTTCCCTGAACCCTATGTGTGTCTCCCACCTTTGTGTCCCCGTCCTCCCTTCTCTAGGACCCTCTGCACAAGACCTCTACACAGAATCTCTCTGCGACCCTGCTTTAATGCCTGAGCCACACATGTTACTCAATATTTTTAATATCATCCTGTTACATGGCATATAGCAGGGGGGAAGTACAGGTGAAGGGATAACAGATTAACACTGCTCCCACTTGTATCCAGAAATATATATTTCAGAGAACATCATGGGTAGGATATTTCTGGATGGCATAATAGGAGGGGATGTCCTTTCTTTGTGAGGTTGGTTATTAAAATCAGATTCAGGGTCAGCTAGAAGGAGAGCTATTTCCATACTGACAGATGTTCAGTGGCTTTTGTCAAGTGAGTTGGTGGCCTTTATTCATTTCCAAGTGGCCAGATGTCCAAATCACTAAAATCACTGATTTAAGCTGATGTGTGATCTGATTTTGGCTCAGAGTTTAGAACTGATTTGGAGCAGAGATTGAGACAGACGTATAAAGAAGAGCTATAGCATATTCTGATCCTAAGACAAAACCAAATGCTTAAATGTGCCCAGCATTAGCCCATTTTGCAGATAAACCTAGAATTTAATCTTCATGAAATGTTATTTCAGCACCTTTCAAAAATCTGCAAGTGGGGTGGCCAGTTAGGTCAGTTGGTTAGAGCGAGGTGCTAATAACACCAAGGTTGCCGGTTCCATCCCCACATGGGCCACCATGAGCTGCGCCCTCCTTAAAAACTCAAAAATTCTGCAAGAAAAAGTTTGGTTTTAAAAGTAATTGTGTTATTTCAATGTTGTATATTTTATACTGAATGTTCAGCAAAAGCTAGTGAGTGAAAGAAAAGAGGAAGAAGCTAACACAATAGGACATTTTCCAAGTTGAAATCACTTATTTTGATTTCCAAGCCCAAGTCAGCCCAGCCTCTTCCAACCCCAGATTTAGGGTTTCTTCCAGAACGTGGCCCAGCACCACTGTTATGAAATGGATTCAAGCTTTTATATGTATTTTGATTATGTCCATGTTCAGAGGCAGATCCAGATTTGTGGGTCCTTGAACTTAACATAATTTTGGAAATCTCTCTTTAAGAAAAATAATATAAAATCATAAACTCAAAATTGTGAGGGTCCCCACCAGGGCTTTAAAAAAGGGCCTCTGCAAGTGAAGGGCCCTAAAGTGTAAGGTTCACTAGCGTTGTGGTGGACCTATCTCTGTTTTAATAGCTCGCCCATGGAGCAGACTCCAGACTTTGCAGAGCTGTGACCTTTGCTTTTAATTCTTGTTGGTTCTTTGTTGTGCTTCTGTGCCGACCTTAACGGAAATGCACATTGGGCAAAATCCATGAGGTTTATGTAGCAGGAGAATATATACTTTTCTGTCATTTAAAAGAGATTTGATGAAAGGGCCACTCCCATATAAATGGGAGTGTGATGAAATGTGTGCTGTGGGACCATATGAAAAAAGGGTAGAATTTGTGCTTTCTTCAAACTTAAAAATGGGGGTACCTGGTATTCATATCTGAAAAAACTCTTTCAAATCAAATATACAGTGTAAACCCTTGCATATTTTGGGATGGTGCGGGAGAGGGAGCAGGCTGATTATTTTATAATGTCTTACCTTCCTTACTGGGCGAAGCAGAAGATGGGACAGGGACTGACATTACCATTCTCACTCAGAAATTATAAGCGAGATGATGTTTGTGAAGGTGTATTTCTACTTGGTCTAAAAAGAGAAGTTATAGAAACATCATTACAGCCTTCTCTCTTTCTAAGTTTATGGCAGGTGATGGCTTTGAGAGTCCGAGTCCTGAGTGGGGCAGTCTGCAGGAGATGGTACACGAGATTCTATCGGACAGGCAGGGATGAGACAAAAGGGTCAGTCAGGTCCCTTAGCATCCTTCTCTGCTCCGGCGGCGGGGGTGGTGGTGGTGGTGGTGGTGCTTATGTGCTGGAGGGGAGAGTAGGCATGTGGGTCTTGGTGATGAAGGCAAGGTAATTTGATTTTTTTCATGAGTCATTTAAAAGTATTTTTAGATTTCCAAATATATCAAGATTTCTTTTAACTTATTTTTTGTTACTATCTTCTAATTTTGTTGTGGTAACTGCTCTTTAAAATGTGTTGAAACATATGACCTAGCATATCATCTATTTTGGGAAATGTCCCAATTGAGAAGAATGTTCATTCTCCAATTATTTGCAGGAGAATTCTATATACACCCATTAAATGAAGGGGATTAAGTATGTTCACATCTTCCAAGCCTTCACTGATTTTCTGGATGCCTTACCTACCAAAATCTGAGAAAGAAAAGAAAAAACAACTCACTTTTTAAGTGGGCAAAAGACCTGCAGAGATATTACACAGACTACAAAATATCTACAGCCAATGTGCATCCAAGAAAAAGCTTCACCTCATTAGCAATTACAGAAACATAAATCAAGACTACAAAGAGATTCCATTTTTCATTCACTTAATCTGTAAAAACCAACAAGTCTGACAATAATCAAGAGTTGAAAGGATATAAATCAAGAGGATTTCTTACATGTTAGTAGCAGGAGTATAAAAAGGCACAACCACATTGAAAAATAATGTGGCATTATTTTGTAAAGGTGAACATTTATACACTTCATGGCTGATCAGTTCTATTCTTAGGAATAGAGCCAAGAGAAACTCCAACACACACACATCAGAAGACATGTGTGAGAAAGTTCACTGCTGCACTACTTGTAATAGCAAAAAACTAGAAAATACTCAAATACCCATCAATACAAGAATGAAAAAACTAATGAAATACTACACAACAGTAATAATGAGTGAGCTATAACTATCTGCAATAACATGGAAGGATCTTAGAAACACAATGTTATGGGGAAAAAGTCTGGTCCCAGAAGTTACCTACACCACACAATACTTGTTTTGTGAAGTAAAAGACAACTAAAATAAAGTGTTTAGGCATATTCACATGTATAATATTTATCATATTGCACATATGTAAGATGAACACACACTTTAGGATAGAGATTATCTTATGGGGGCAAGAGGATAGGATAGAGCAGGAACACAGAAGTGGATATCAGTTATTGTCGTTTTAGTTTTGGGCTTGAGTGGTGATTTTAGGATAGGGTCACACATAGATGATGGAGACTACATGTCATAAACCAGGAGAACAGAATAATTCCGTTGCCTAGAGCTCCTATTTAAGTATACATAGAGGTAGAGGAAGACCTGCGGAATGCCCAGATACAATAAAGGGGTGAAAGAAACTCAAGCTGTAGCCGTCTGATTATACTGTAAAGTATAATTTGGCTGGGGTTGCAGACATCTGATCCCCTCAGAATTATTGGCAGACTATAACCCAAAGTGAAAGCCTAAGGCTGAGTTGACAGTAAGCAAGTCTGAAGCTTCCGTTCACACAGTGACAGGTGCCTCAGCTCCTCTTAGATTCGAGAGCAAAATGGTTGTGAAGATGCTTGTCTGCAGGATAAACCCTTTTCCAGAACTCCACAGCCCCAGTCTTGACCAATTTTCAGCTAAATGACAGGGGCTGAGGCCTGAGGAGAGGAATGTCACCAATTTTTAATGAACCAGCAGGGAAGAGCTAAGGAAATAAATTGTTCAACCTGCCTCTTCTCCCACCTTCCATCGCCTTCCAGTGCCTCCCATTGGCTTCACAAAGCAAATGCAGCTTCCCCTGGAAACCAGAGGGCAAAGATCGATTTAGGCAGTCCATACAGGTCAGCCTCCCAGGACACAGAGCAGGATGGAGAGAGGGTAGGAGTAGATGGCAGACACGAGCAGAAGATAGCCAAGGAGGAGATATGAATAGAAATGCTGAGTGAAGCTTCTGAGAAAGCTTGGGAAAGGGACACAGTCTTTTTAGCCATCTATCCTCTTCTTCCTTCCTGGTAGCAGGCACAATACCTAGAAGAACAACTATCATATTTTGACCATGGAAGATGCAAACCACATGCTAAGAATGGTGAATCAGGAAGATAGAGAGAGCCTGGTTCCATTGCAGCCCTGAACCACCTAGCCCCAGAGACATTGTTATAGAATAAAAAAATCAAACAAGCCAACCTTTTAGTTGTTTTAATGTCAGGCTTCTGTTATATGCAGCCAAATGCAGTCCTGACTAATTCAGATACCTTGCCAAAGTCTCCAATCAGATATGCTGAATTATTAAGCAATTTTCTATTCCTTTCAATGTACTAGACAATAAGCATCATTTTGGAATAATTCGATTTAATGTTTGATACTTCATAAAAGAGAGATGCATTCATCTTCAGTTTTTAAATTTAAAATTAACATAATTTAACTGACAGTAGAAATAAACTGAAAGTCAATAATTTTTCTTTTATCTGCATGTTACTTGACAGACAACCCAAAGACTTTATTCATTTTTCTGGCTCATTTAAGATAGCTCAGTTTGGGAGTAAATAAGATGTCAAATTTGTAAAATGTGCTTAGCACTTCTACTTAAAAGCATCTGGTTTTCAAGTTAAAAAATTATTCATTTCTAATGCACCAATTGTATAAAGACTTTTTACCTGCAAAGTAATTATGAAAATATGGCAAGAAATAGAATAATACCACAATTGCTCTTATGATTAAATTGACTCTCTCCCAAATACAAACAAAATGGAAAGCTTTCTCATAGCTAAATAAAAAAGATAGTATATAACAGATTACATTTATATCATTTATTCATCTATCTATTAATATGCCTTATATGATGCATTAGCTATTACTGAAAAGCCATACAAGTTCTCAGTAGCATCTAAAATGTTTGAATATTAATCAATATTTTGACTACACTAGAGAAGAAATCTGTCAATGAAACGAATTCAACCAGTGGATTTTATGGCAAAGAAAATAATTACATTCTAAGTTACCTGTTTTATAAAATCTGCCTCTTATGAATTGGGGCAAAACTATATATAGATAAACCTGTGATTTGTGACCCGAGTACTCAGAAGCTTGTGAAAGATTTTATACCCCCTTATAGACCAGTTAGATCCCTCGTCTCCCAATCGCGAGGGTCCTGTTTAACTGCATTCTCAAACCTGAAACTGTGGGGTGTTGATGCTCAGAAAACTGAGGTATCAGTGGGGTTGGTCACAGAACTTAGAGTAGTGGGTCATGAGCAGGATCTGTGCCAGGGCATTTAGGGGAGATGCAGACAGATGGAACGACTGCATGTACCAACCTCCCTTGAGTTCAGAAATTGAGAAAACCAGGTTGACTCAACAAACTGTAGTTGATAACATGAAATGTTCCTTGGAATTCTTACTGCATTATCTTGTGCAGCCCTTGTTATGCAGATCAGATTGCATTTCATAAAACGTCTCTGGTTGTCTAGTAAACAATGTAGTTTTGATTGCTGCCCCAATATAGCTGAGTGTGGAAAAGGTTTATTATCTTTCTCTCAGAGATATTGGCCACCAACCTTTCTCTTAGAGATATTGTTTGTGTTAATCTTATGTAGTAGAGACTGGCTAGCTTCAATCTTTTCCTCTTGAGCACCCATCTAGACTCTTATTTCCCAATCGCCTTTGGAGTTAGCTGCAGCCATCTGACAAATCCTGCCCAACACAATGTGGGCAGAAGTGATGTACACCAACTTTAAGCCCAGCCCATAATAGTCCTCCCTTCTGTTACCCTTATGTCAACTAAACACAGAGGATCATCTTAGGCCTTAAAGAATGACAGAGCCACTAATTGTTAGGAGCCCGAGTCCCTGAATGACTGTTCGGAGCAGGATCTCCCCACCAGTCCTTACCAGATTAATGTAAATAGGAGAAATGAACAACAACAAAACTCATTTAATGTTATGCCACTAAGAATTTAGGACTATTTGTTATAGCAATTAACCCACCCTGACTAATAAGTCATAAGATCTGTATACCAAAAGAATACTATTATAATTATCTTCTCAATTCACTCAAATAAAAATAAGTTCATATGAATGGACTGATCATTCCCGTAAAAATCCAGAAAACATCTATTCCCTATTGAGTTTAATAGACTTTGGCATATAGTTCTACAGTCTTGATAAGTATCAGAATTCATTTTTGGTGAATAAATGTCACAAAATTGAGGGCTTTCATTCCTGTTTCCTTCACGTGGAATCAGTTTTTAGAAAATTATTCATTTTCAGTATTACCCAAATGATAGTATCAGTATGTCAGAATACAAGACCCTGTCACCTCTCCTTAACAAGGAAGAAAAATAATTGCATATGTAGTTTCTGCTTTAAAAAATACGTTTTAACCCAATCTTATCTTTCACTGTGTTTCCTCGAAAATAAGGCCTAACCGGAAAATAAGCCCTAGCATGATTTTTCAGGATGACCTACCCTGAACATAAGCCCTAATGCATCTTTTGGAGCAAAAATTAATATAAGACCCGGTCTTATTTTCGGGGAAACACGGTAGTATAATAAGAATAAATGCTTCTATGATTGGCACACACTCACAAGAAATACTTCTGTGATCGTTGAACACTAATTACTGCATTTATGCAATATTGCCATGGGTATCCTGTTTTTAATATGTGCTCCATATATTAAGATAAACTCTAGCTTGTGCAAATCATGCTTGGAAATGGCTTCTTCTCTCAAAGTTTTTATTCATCCCAATCCTTTATTATGCTATTTGCCCAAGTTAAGAATGTTGGCCTCGTACGTATAGTGAGCCTCCAGTTATTGTTCCTCTTAGATACCTTCCATCGACTAGTCAGAGATTAGTTTTCCCTATACAGAGTCATTGAATTCAGTCATCTCAAAATAGCTAAAACCAAGCAGTATAGATCAGCTCCAGGGTCAATGGTCGCACTGTAGGAACACAGTTCATTTGTTAATTCATACTATCTACACCACTGCCTCCTGCTAGCTTCAAATTTCTGTCTGTGGGAACTCTCGGTTTGCCTAACAAGTGGCAATAAAAAATAGACACCTCCCTCTGCTCTTGCTAAAGAGTCTTCCATGGAAGATTTTCTCCCACTCCTATTTTTTAAATGTTAGTTTGTAAATTAGCCTAGAATTTTTATGTCAATTCTGCCACATGTTTCCCACACCACCCCCACCCCCAAAATGAAGGGCATTATATTAATAACTTGATAGCAGCAAGATGTTTGAGAACAACCTACTGTCATGTTATATATAGTTCTACCCAGAAGTCCCAAAGATCATCTTAATCTAGACCTAAATTTGTAGGCAAATTTCCCCCTGAATATGGTGTGAGTCGTCTCGAAACTGAGCTCCCTGAAGGCAGGGACTGTATCTATTCGGCTTTCTGATGTATAGCTATCACCAGGTACAGTGCCTAGAACACAGAAATTCCTCAAAAAAAGATTTTATTGAAAAGAGGAAATGTGAAGAGATAAGGCTGGAGAACCTCATATGCCAAAATAAAGAAGTTGAACTCCCTCCTAGAGGAACCAATAATTTTATGTAGGGGAAGTACGTGAATAAATTTTCAGTTTTAGAAAGCTTCCCCTGGCCATGTAAGCTTCCCATTGGACACTGTGAAGGGAGGGGATTCTACTTGCTGTTCATCACTGGTACCCCCGGGACAGAGCACAGTGTGTGGAACACCTAATCTACCGAGGAGACAGCCGTACAAGTATGCCGAATGAGTGAATGAATAAAAAGTCGATGAAGCTAGTCTTTGAATCTTTGAGAACAGGGAGATTTCAGGGCTTCATGGGCAACTTTGAGCTCTTCTAGGTTAGCCCTGCAGTTTGATTTCTGAGCTAGTGGTAGCTGGTCCTTAAGCCATCTGAACCTCTAAGAAAGTCACCAGAGCAGAATGAGACATCACTCCGATCTGGAAAAATCTCTTTGGACCCAACTAGACCTATTTCTTGGGTCTAAACTGGAACTGATTCATTCCCCAAGACATAGAGAAGGATAAGCCATCCTCCTTAAGAACGTTTTCTCAAGGGGCGTTTGCAGGATGCCTGGAGGTCCTTGTCAGTCCATTCTCAAAGAGATAGCTCTCCAAAGGAAGGGTACACATCATGGAGCCAGCAGTTAATTTTATGGTTGACAAACATGTTTCAACCTTGCGCTCCCAGATAATGTGTTTCTATGGGTCAACTGGGCAGTCTCTGGAGTGCTGACCTTTGAAACCTGGGCATCACAACCTGCCATTTGTGGTTGTTCAGCAGCTCTGGTGTCCACACAGTTCAATAAGTCTTGCTTCTCACAAAGCCTCCTCCCTTGCTAACCCTGACTGTTCCCAAATATAAATGAGAAAATTAAACATTCACCTTGATGAGAAAATAGTGCTCTCTCATTGACACTTTCTCACACCCTCGCCAATGTGATTTAGTTATAGTTTTTAGTAGCTGTTTTTACATTTTTAATTATTTTGTAGAGTTAAAATATGTAATAATGGATAACTGTGCAATACATTAAATACTTATGGGTATGTTGTGCCTTCTGTTATAATATAAAATCCATCTATTCTGGTTGATGGGTTTTAACCTCACACAGAATACTTTAAACTCCATTTGGACTTGTGCCTACAATCACCTTAGCAAAGTCTCTTAAGTAACTGCGCACAGCCTAATTAGTATGCATTATCAATTAACAAACTTAATAGCCGGCAGATTGATTAGATCCTCTGTTGCAGGGGCAGAGCTGAAGCGAAACAGAATGAAAAATCATTGCACGCATCCACTGCAGCTTTGTTATTTTCTCAGATCCCCTCCTCCTCCTTCACATTCCTTTAATTAATGCATGCATACGGTTATGCATATCTGGTAAACCCGAGCTTTTTCTAACTCTTTCATAAAGCTCATTCTTAAACAAAAGGAACCCATGCCTCCCTTTCCTTTTGGGGGGGAGGGGCTTGTATATATCATTTTCACTCCTCTTCTTGCCCTTTGCATAGCCCTGAATTTTAACAGGCTGCTTCTCCCAACCTGATTATCCTCCGGGTGGTGGAAATGGGAGAGGAATACAAAGATGAGTGGGAAGCATGTGCTTTTTAGCACAGAGGACCACTCGGGAGTCACATGACTGGGGCTTTCACAACCGTAAAGTGCTTCTGGCAATTATTTCCAAAAAGAATAGTACAAATGGACTGTCCTGTTACATCTTGTCTATTTTTGATGGGTTGGAAACAATATGAATAAATGAAGGGAAAAATCCACATTTCCTGAAAGCAGGGATCGAGTTAAAAGGAGTTGCCAACTGCACTGTTCATAAAATGCTGGCATTATAAGAATTTTACACCTTCCATAAACACTCAACACAAAACTCTAAAAAGACTTCTGAAGACATTTTCAGCACTGTAAATTGTCACCCTGCAGAGCTGGTTTGGATTTTATTTTTCTATTTTAAACAAAGTTATGGTTCATGCCAGTTTTTTATGTATTAGCTGTTCTCAGGTAGAGTACGGTTTTGCTTTTATGTGGGAAGTGTTATAATTAGGAAATGGAGGAGGCACAGAGAAGTTTTAATTTCCAGTTTGAAGGATACCTCCATATGCTTGTGGTTTATTGACTGTTCCCTCCAAAAGCATATTAGGGCTCATCCCAGGATTCCCAAGTCTAGCCAATTTTTTTTTTGACCATTCTTCAAAAGAAAGGCCCTGCCTTCCTCTCTGACCTCACCTCCTGCCATTCTCCTCTTCACTCACCACACTCCAGCCCCACTGGCCTTCTCACTTTTCCTGAACACACAAAGCTCATTTCCCTCACTTGCTACCATCTGCCTGGGAAGTTCATCTTATGGTCTTTTTTTTTCGTATCATGTAGGTCTCAGCTCAAATATCACCTCATAAGAGAAGCCTTCCCCAATCACCCAATCTAAAGTAATGCCCACTCCCCTTGCCAACCACCAGTACTCTTCTCGTCATTCTACCATATTGATGTCATAGTGCTGCCACTATCTTACGTCACCTTACTTATTTGCTTCTTTATTTAATACTTTCATCTGCTAAAAGAATGCAAGCTTCTGGTTAGCAAGCACCTTATTTGTTTATTCATAGCTTCAACACTAGAACACAGTGCCTGTTGCATCTTTAGGAGCTTAATTAATGTTTGTTGAATGACAACATGATTGAATAAATGAATAGGGAATGAATAAGGAGTGGGCATGAATATGTATGTGTATGAGAAGAAGAGAAAAGGGGGTCAACACTGAGCCCAGAGCAATACCAACATTTACAAAATGAGCCCACCAGCAAAAGACATTTCTACAAAGAAGATATACAAATGGCCAATCAGCACAGGGAAAGATGTTCATCCCCAGTCATTAGGAAAATGCCAACCAAAAGCACAATGAGATACCACTTTATACCCACTGGGAGGACTAGAATAAAAAAGACAGGTAATAACAAGTGTTGGCAAGGATGTAGAGAAATTGGAACTCCCATACATGGCTGGTGGGAATGTAAAATGGTGCAGCTTCTGTGGAAAACACTCTGGTAGTTCCTCAAAATGTTAAACAGTTACCATATGACCCAGTAATTCCACTCTGAGATATATAGACAAATGGAAACATATGTCCACACAAAAACATATACATAAGTGTTCACAGAAGCATTATTCACAATAGCCAAAAAGTGGAAACAGCCCAAAGTCCATCAACTGATGAATGGAGAAGTAAAATATGGTATATCTAATCAACAGATTATTATTCCAGCCATAAAAGAATGAAGTACAGACATGCTACAACACGAACAAACCTTGAAGACATTACGTTAAGTGAAAGAAGCCAGCACAAAAGACCACGCATATTGTATGATTCCACTTATATGAAATATCCAGAGCAGGCCAATCTGCAGAGACAGAGTAGATTCGTCCTTGCACTGGGCTTGGAGGAGGGGAAAATAAGGAATGACTGTTAATGAGCACCAGGTTTCTCTTTGGGGTAATTGGAAGGTTATAAAACTGGTTGTGGTGATGGTTGAACAACTCTGCGAATACACTACTGAATAATCCACTTTAAAGTGGGTATGCTATGTGAGTTATATCTCAACAAAGCTTGCCTTTAAAAAAAAAAAAAGCTCATCAAGGAGATAGGAAAGGAATAGCCATCAGAGATAAGACGAAAACCGGAACCATAGTGTATCATAGATTGTGAAGGTGAAGGCGACCGTCAGTGGCCAGTGCTGCCAGAGATCAAGCAAAACATGGACTGAAATGTGCCCATTGGAGCTACAAACAGGAGGGAGCTCAGTGGCTCTGGGAGGACACACGCAAGCTCCAGGGAGACATCTTGGTTTGGGTTTCCTAGGAACAGACCGTAAGATAAGGATTCAGTGCAAGTGTTTCTTTGAAGACGCAGGGAACATCCTGGTAGGGGACTGTGGAAGGATAGAGGAAAAGGGAAGGCAGCAATCAAGGGTGCCCCCTTACGCCAGGTAGCCACCGGGGCTTAATCCCTCAGGGAACTCCGGTCCTGCCTGAGGAGGGAGCTGGCCTGTTAGTACACCACCTCCAGTCCCAGGGGTCCAGGCTCTCCTGCACCCTCTCGCTGGGCACAGAGGCCAGGGGATCCTACCTGCAGGCAGACACCAGGAAGCACCGAAAGGTCGAGGGCTCTACGGAGGCACTGGCACGTCTTCTCCAGCAGGGCTGGCCGCTCCTGTAGGCAGGGAGCCTGGCCTCCCCTCAAGGCTGTGAGGGCAGCAGTAAACGCTGCAGAGCACAGGTGCAGGGCGTCCAGGGGAATGCTGGGAGGAAGGCGTGGTGAGGGTGCAGGGGAGGGGAGCACCAGAGGGGAGGGAGGCAATTACTGTGGTGAGGCTGGGACCCTCTGCTGAGAGCTGGGGACGAGACAAGGTCCGAAGCTGGAGGAGGGTGAAGAGGGCTTCACCCAGCTGGAGCCTGGCCTTCTCTGAGACAACTTCTCTACGTTCCAAGCTGACGGACTCAGTGCCCACCCGTCTTCATGTTGCCATGATCCCATTACAGTCACGTACTGCATAACATCTTTCTGTACAAACTGCATATACCGCATTTCCCCGAAAATAAGACCGGGTCTTATATTAATTTTTGCTCCAAAAGACGCATTAGGACTTATGTTCAGGGGAGGTCATCCTGAAAAATCATGCTAGGGCTTATTTTCCAGTTAGGTCTTATTTTCAGGGAAACACAGTTTGATGGTGGTCCCGTGAGATGATAAAAGAGCCGAAAAATTCCTATCGCCTAGTGACATCACAGCCAGGCAGTGCAGTGCATTACTCACGTGTTTGTGGTGATGCTGGTATAAACAAACCTACTGCGCTGCCAGCCGTATAAAAACGTAGCACAAACAATTATGTACAGTACATAATACTTGATAATGATAACAAACAATTATGTGACTGGCGTATGCATTTACTATATTATACATTTTATCATGATTTTAGTGTACTCATATCCTTAAAAAAGCGTTCCTGTTTAACAGTATGCTGCGTTACACCGGCAGCCTCATACATTTCATGTTTACCGCATCTCTTGATGGCATCATTTTCTCTTGTGCTTGATTTAATCTCGTGTTGTTTTGTATAGTAACATGCGGTACTGCCTCCTAGTCTAGGAGCAGTAGGCTACACCACAGAGCCCAGGTGTGCAGGAGGCTATAGCATCTAGGTTAGTTAGTGTCAGTGCCCTCTACGATGATCACACAACGAGGAAATCGCCTAATGATGCATTTCTCAGAAAGCATCCGCCTCATTAAGTGGCACATGACTGTATATATCTCTGCACACCTCCCTTGGAGCCCTGTGTTTGCCCTTCGTGTGCTGATCCCACCAGAAGTCTGTGAGCCCCAGAGGGTATGGGCCACAGCTACGTAATATCAGTGCCTAAAGGCCCCTCATCTAAGAATTTAGTCGCCAAGACAACATGGAGGGTAGTAAAGCTGTTTTAAATGTTTTGTTTCGTCTTTTTACTCATATTCCTTCCCCGCTAAATGAATTGAGCTGTTCTCTCTGGGGAGGGTGGAAAGAAGGAGAGGGGTGGAGAATGGGCCACAGAAATGGAGGGGACGAGAGAAGGGTCCTTCCCTGTCCTAAGTACCATGGCATTCCCTGGTCACTGGCCCAATCACATAGCCTCTAAGAGGAGCTATGTGACGACGGGAACTGTGTCACATTCATTTTGAAACCCCAGTGCTTAGGTCTTCCTGGCTTTTAGGCTCCCAGCAAATGCTTTTCAGCTGAAATGAACTGATGCGGACGCAGCCTGAGGTGGTTAGTTGGTGGTCAGTCCCTCAACCAGCCTCCTCCTAGGCCACCTCCTGGGCCTGCTGTTCTGTTTAGGAGCCTTTGCTGGTTCCTGTTCAGCCTAGACTTAACCCCTTCCCAACCCCAGCACTCTTCTTCTCACCCTCACCCTCCACACATCAACATATACCTTGTCCTCTCAAACCTGAGGAGAAACTCACCTTCACCTTTTCCAGCCAGCATACTCCCTTTCTTTCCCAGGCAGCAGGAGCATTTCAGATAATAATGGCCCTGATGAAGCCTACAATTGTGGATTTCACAGACCATTCATATTTCAAAAGACAGATTGTGAAACAAAGATTTGCCAACTTAAAACATAAAAAAAATGCCATCTACCATCACCATAACTTCACACGAGAAAGAACATTTAACAACAACAAAAAAATTCCTAAAAATAGGAAGCACATACTTTCAGGTTGAAGGTTGTAGGATGCTGTCTCAGAGAGCTCAGTTGGCAAATCTATGATTTTCCATATTTTTTTTCATTGTGCTGCAGATTGGTCAACATTTTGCCAAAGATCAGTGTTAAGAACCACTGGTCTATGTGACTCTAATAGTAGAAATTGAGGCCAGGTGTAGTCCTGGCTGGAAGAGAGAGGTATTTGGGGCTGAATAAGGTCATATGTAAACATGTACCCACATTATTCATGCGTATGTAAGACTGGTTTTGGTTAACAATTATCTAGTCGACCAAGCAGTCTAGACCCTTCTATCCTGCTCTCTATTTCCTAGAACCTTCATCTATCTCCCACCTCAATTCTGACCCTATGCCCCATAATCTAGTTTGTTCTTCACTTCTCTTGGGTGATTTCCAATTCCTTACAACATGTTATAATCTTACTGCCAGTTTAGGGAAATTAAAGTAGTCCTTAGATATTGTGACAATATTCAAAAACTATCTTTCCTGGGGGAGCAAATCAGTTACTGGGGTAACTTGTTACTGGAGTCTTCTCATTCTTGGCCTTTGCTCTTGCAGGTAAGTATTTTAAACCTAGTCTGCCAGAGACAATGGTCAAAATCTAGTCAACCTAGTTAGTAGTAATGACCAACCCACTAGCAATCTAGTGCCCAGATTGTGGTCTTAAATGTAATTTCCTACTAAAAGGAATCAGCACTCCTTGAGAAGTGATTGATTCCAGGGCTGTACAAGGTGAGCCTGGAACACCTTGCCAGACCAGAAAGCAAGAAAGCTATTAAAGACAATCAAGGTCATGTCAAAAGATCCAGGAATCATCTTGAAGACACTCCCACTGACCAAAGATGAAAGAATCTGAGAATTAAAAAGAATAACAAGTGCAATGTATTGAAATATATCAAACATATTAAAATCTGTAAGTGTATAAAGATAAAAAATAATTGATAACTTTGGATGGTGCTTGGAAAACAACTCATAGCCTGGAAATTGGTAAATAAAAAAAGTGAATCTAACATTCGTCCTGACTTTTCTCTTCCAACAATACCTCAAGGTAACCAAGTAGTTAAGGCAAAGTTCTTCGTAGAAGAATTGTAGCTAACAAATGTAGAAGGAATGATAGAATTATATCATTATTTTGCAACCTCTTGATGAAATAATGGACCTAAACAACCATCCATAATGGCTTCTCAAACCATTAGGGGAAAGGCCAGTGGGAAACTTTATATGATGAATAGGGCTAACAAGCCCTCAACCTACTGATGAATTGTAAAATCACACAAGAAAAAGAGACAACCAGACCGTACATGCCTCCTGATGTAATGCACCAAGAAGCACACGTGTTCAATGTTCAGTAAAGTAGGCTTGCCAAAAAAATAGAGCCTATATCTGATTAAGGCTCTGGATTTTACTGTAGGACATACAGAGAACAGAAGAATGTGTACTATGGAAATGCATTTAGCAAGATCCAGATAGTAGATTTTATAGGAAAAATATTCTGATCTATCCAATGAATAAATAGCAAGAAAATAAAAGGGAGAGGACTTAGAGATTTAAAAATGCTTCAGACATATCAGCAAAATGCAGAGCATGTAACTTGCTTGGTCTGAATACAACAAACCAAGTGCAAAAAAGTAGTTATGACAATTGGAAAAATCAGAATACTAATTAGCTGTTTGATGATATTAAGGAATTATAGTTAAATTTTGGTGTGATAATAGTATTGTGGTTATTTTTTTTAACAAATCCTTATTTTTTAGAGGTGTGTATTGAAATATTTACAAAGAATATTTTATTGCTGTTTTAAAAAAACACAACCCAGTCAAGGAGGGGATGGGGAAAAGGTGCTTAGGTAAACAATATTGGTCAGGTGCTGTGAACTGGTGGTTTGTCACATTAGTGTCTCCATCTTTGTGTATATTTGCAGTTTTCCATAATAAAAAAATAAAACCGTAGCTTCCCTAAAGTTTTCAGGATTATGCTTTCCTGCCAGATATATCTGTGACAGGATTATAATCTGTAAACAAAAACAGCTTGCCTTCCATGAACTATTACTGGGTATATGGTAATAAGCAAGTTTGTGCTACTTAATTTTAATGTACCCCACAACCGAGATAGATACTCTGAGACCATCTTCAGAAAGATTTCATTGTTTATTTAGTAACACGGAAGTGGAAGTGGGGCAAATGGGGTCAGAAAATGAGTTTCTTTTCCAGTTGCATCGTAACAGCAAAGGGAAGAAAAGGAGGAAGCCAATGTAATGCAGGGCCTGGCGTTTCTCACGGAAGCAGGTGGGAACAATAACAGTAACAGTTATCACTTACTGAGTACTTAACGCCCTCACTGTGCTGAGCCCTTGTGAGGCTCACAACAGCACTGAGAGACAGGTACCATCATTATCCCCATTTTAAAGATGAAGAAACAGAAGTTTAGAGGATTCAAGTAACACCCTCCTTCCATCCATGAACCTGCTAAACGCAATAGATAGGTCAGCTTCCTACTCCATGGCCCTCATTAATTCTGTTCCTTCAGCCTCATCATGGCAGCTGCCATATTTACTCGCCCACTATGTTTCAGTAATGTGTAACTTACATACATCAATTCACTTTAATCTTCTCTCAAACTCTGAGGGGCAGGGAGAGTCCTATCACCCTCATTTCTTAGATGAAGAAACTGAGGCTCAGAGAAGCAACTAGCTCAAATAGAGCAAGGTTTCAAGCTGACCCCAAAGCCTGCATCTTAATCACTCCCCTGTTATCTACCGCTCAAATGGTCCCTCCTCCGTCCCCCACGACACTGCTTATTCCCTCACTCTGGGTACCAATGTCATTGTATCATTCAAGTTCATTGAGGGTAGGGATGGTGTTTGTTGAGCAAATACCTAGCAGGCCCCTACGTGCAGGTGCCGAATCTTCTCCCCAGTGCCCAGCACCCAGCTGGGGCTTCAGAGCCGTCATCTGAACTGCACTGTAGTTCTTAAGGTCAGGATGAAACAAACGACTTCTTACAGTCAATATTTTAAAATATACAATATAATTATTGATCTGCTCCCCCCAAATTTTTACCTAAGTAAAAGAGTATCTATCACACTGGAAGTCATTATTTGGGGTACGTTACAGTCTGAACAAATGTAGAATTTCACCAGGACTGGCCAGTGATGCAAACTCTGAATGGTGATGTGGTGATGTGGCAGGTTTAGGTCAGAAACTTACAACATTTTGAGGCAGAGAAAGCCAAGAAGCTCTTAACCATGTATTCTTTCTTTGGAGTTAGCAACTTCCCTTCTAGAGTCTTTAAAATTATAAATAGCCACGCTAACTCTTTAATTTTAACACTGCTGATAAGATATAATTGTTCAAAGTGGAAAAGAAAAAAAAATCACTCTCATTATTTAATGCAAATGAACCAAATTGGAAATATTACATGTTTCCTCCTCTGTAAAATCTATGTCTCTTATTTTTACCAACCTCTGTCCTTTGTTTTACATCATTTACACTCAATTCAGAAAATGCCTGTCTAAATTCGCTTTCTTAGCTTAAGTTACTAACCCCTTGTTCTTGTATTTGACACTAACTCAAATAGCCTTTGAAACAATTATCCTCTCTATTCCCTTCAGAATTGTCTATACTTTAATGAGTTCCCAGTTAATCTCTTCTTTGCCAAAGAACACCACTCTGAATAGCTAAGATCCTTAAATCCCCGTGTGGTTCTCTCTGCCCTCTGCTGTACCTTCTCCATTTCTATAATATCCTTTTGTAATAAGGTGACTGAAACTGTGCATAGTATTCCAAGTGTGGCCTCGCCAGTCCTCACAAAGAGCCCAGATAATTCCCTGGATTTATAGTCAATCCCTCATCTTAAACATCTTCAAATGGGGGCTCTACCCTGTCTTTACGGCCATTAAGCTCTGAAAATTTGAGACGTTGAGTTTCCTTCTACTCCCCTTTCATCCATACAAATTTCTAGTTTCCAAATATACTAGGGAATTCTGGACCATTCTGGTAACTAAATATACACTTTTTTTCAATGCTCTGGAACATAAAGAAAGCATACATGTCCTTTATTCAGGATCATTTCACAGAGCGGATTTACAGACACTTTCTTTGGGGGAGCCAGTGACCAAAAGGGGAATCCCTCTTTGGGGAGATTAACGCTGAGCTTGCTTTGCACAAACCTTATCACTTACTCCTCCCTAGCGCCTCCTTCAGAAGAGAAGTGGCTCTAAAGCTGAAGATGAGGTGGGAGGGGAGGAGAAACAGCAAAGGCTACCCAAAGATACACATTCTTGAGTAGAAAATTTGGTGAATTCAGGTCTTTGAAAAAATCCCTAGGACCCAAATAATTCAGATGCTTCAAATGGTTTTCTAACTCCAACATGCACACGCATCTAACTCAAACGAGCACGCACATACACACACTCACTCACCAGCTATCCAGTCTAAAACATGGTATCAGCCCTCTTTGGGCTTCAGTCCTGTGTGGGAGACAGATATTAATGAATGAACTAAAGGAGTATACAATTACAAACTGAAATAAGTGTTTGGAGGAGCCTGATCCAGTCTGGATAATAGGAAAGTCTTCCCCAAGGAAGTGAGGCTTGAACTGATATGAGAATAAGTAGGAGTTATCTAAGTGGCTTGGAGGTGAGGGGGGTTGAGCATTCCAAGTAGGGTGAACCACCACATAGTGCAAAGGCGCTATGGCTTTTTGGGGAAACAAAACAATGCCAGTTTGGCTGGAGGTCAGAGGTTGAAGAAGAATGGTACAACAGAGCTAGAAATAGGTAGGGCCAGACCATGCAAAGGCCATGGTAAGGATTTTGGTTTTTCCTATGAGCAATGGGGAACCATTGGAGGATATGAATTAGGGGAGTATTTTGAAAGCAGATTTGTGTTTTGAAAAGTTCTCCCAGGCTGGCACGTGGAGAATGGATCAGAGGGTGTAGCAAATCCCTACGATGTACTGTGCCACATTCCCCTGAGACCCTTGATTTCAGCACAGCTGCGATGGATGGTTCCACGCACTACTGCCAGTGTCCTACTCTGAACGTGTGCAGGAGGGTCTCTATACTCTGCTTTTTCCTGAGCTGTAGAAGGATGCTCATCTGTAAGCAGGTATAACCCAGAAATGCCCCGACAGGCAGGCCCAAAAAATGAGGGAAGCGATGAGTGGATAGATGCTCCAGTCTCCCCATCCTCTGGGGCCACAATTCTGAGGACACTCTACATGGGTTCTGAGAGGATCCCCACTGAGGTTGAGCCTCAGCTGCCTACAGCAGTAAACAGCTCACTTGCAAATATTTATTGTTTTCTTCCTTCACTACCTTCCTTTCTCCTCTACTCCATTTCTGTTTCCTATGATTGCCTCCCAAATCAACTATCTGCACCCAAATGCTTGTCTCAGGTCTGCTTTGGGGGAATCTAAACTAAGACACACAGTGCTAACTCAGTGGAACCGTAGCTTGAAGAGTTAACTGTGAAACTGTTCATATAATGAAGAACCAAACAAAATCCATATTGCTTTGCTTGGTGTTCCACTTATCTACTGCTATGTGATGAATCACCTCAAAACTTTGTGGATTAAAACAACAATCATTTGCAGTTATTTTCTCTCATAGTTTGAGTGGTTGACTGGGCTCAGCCAGGCAGTTTTTGCTCAGGGTCATGTACCTGATTGCAGACAGAGAGGGGCTATGGATGGAGTCCTCTCTAGGGCTTCCTGACTCATATTCCTGAAAATTGATGTTGGCTGCTATTAATAGTTGGGAACTAGCTGACATATCTATACATGGTCTGCACATGATCTGGGCTTCTTCACAGCTTGGTGACTGGTTCCTAGAGCAAGCATTCTAGGAGAGAGTGCCAGGAAGGAGCTGTATTGTCTTTTGTAATCTAGCCTCAGAAGTCACACAGCATCATTTCTGTGGCATACTATTCATTCAAAGTGAGGAACGTAGGCCAGCCCATATTTAAGGGGAGAAGAAAGAGATTCTACCTGTTAATGAAAGGAGTGTCAAAGAATTTGACATGGTAACATGCTTTGGGAGTGGACCCAATAAATGAATTCCCAGACTGGTTTTATTTCTGTTGTCAAGACACTTAAAAAAAAAAAAAAAAAAGAATGTAGCCTTTCACGGAATGCTTCTGTGAGGGTCTGATGTTTACTCACCACATCCAGATACATGACTGAATCTGTCTCTCCAAATTGCTCCTGCTGTTACAGGGGAGATTCCTACCTTGGTACTAAAGCAGCAAGGAGGAAGGGAAGAATTGAGATTGTTACTCTCTCCAAGAGTCAGGGATATCAGGGAAAGCAGCCAACTCCTTCTCTACGATAGGGGCTGCCTTAATAAAGAGAAAGTAGAAGGAAAAATATATTAATGACATATTTAAGTTTTTGAAATTGAACTTAGAAATAGCTAGGGTTAATGATTTATTCTTCAATATGAAAATTCTCTTTATATTGACTATTTTGCTCTCACAAATGTCAAGCCATTTATTCTATGGTTAAGGTGCCCATATTTTCATGGAAGGATTTCCTTTTAAATGTTAAGAGATATCAACCCTGAAATCAATTCATTTTCTCCTTGTGCTAAAAATTAGAATCTCATAGTAGGACACAGTCTAATTGATGCTAATAGGGATCAGAGCAGAAAAGGAGATCCAAAGGCTTCTCTGCTTTTCCCTTTAAGACTCACAATTGAATAAGAGTAGCTATTTTGAACTCATCTATGCTCATTGACCTAACTTGTCAGAAATCAATCAATAATCAATCAATATGTTCTCTGAACTAAGCAATGAATTTGGGACCACTCAATTCAAGTTCTAGCACCGCCACAGTGACCCTACTCCAGCCACTTATCCTTAGTTAAACGGTGTCTCAGTTCCTTCATCTGTCAATAATGGCACTGTTCTTTTGCCATCACAAAAATAAGTTGATTTGCAAAGTAAAACCCCTAATGCCTACTTATGTTCTCCTGAGAGTCTACACCTGTAATTCCAGGAGCAGCTAAGAAGGAAAAAACGTTAGTATAATGTAGATTCAACATGTAGATTTACTCAGACTGTGAACACTGATGTCTCAGATATAATATAGGCAGTTGGGTCTTTTCCATAAAACAACAACAACAACAACAATCTTGTTTGTTATTTAAAATAATATGAATTTAATAGTAATCTGGTTGAGTACTGCTGTGTAACAAACTACCCCAAAACTTAGTGACTCAAAACAATAATTTATTATTAGTATTATACACATGATGATTTTGTGGTGAGCAATTCAGACAGGACAATGAGGATGGTTCATATCTGCCTAGGACTTTAGCTGGGATAACTCAGAAGACTAGAAGTTGGAAAGCTAGTGACTATCTGGGTTTCTCTCTCTGTCTCTCTCCTTCCCTCCTTCAAGATACATTACTGAACTTGTTTCTGTACATACCCTTTCCATATAGCTAGTCTGGGCTTGCTCACAGTGTGAAAGTCTCAGGGTAGTTCTATTTCTTATATGGCAACTGAGAAACTGGCTCTAAGAAAGAGTATGTCCATGAACAGAAACCAGAAGATACAAATTCTCTTAAAATGTTGGTCCAAAGTGACACAGTGCTAAGTCCACCATATTCTGTTGGTTAAAGAAGAGTCCATACAGATTCAAGGAGAAGAAAGACAGATCCCATGTATCAATAGTAAGGGTTTGGAAGACTCCAAGCCATCTTTAATACACCACAGTGAATTACATCTTACTAAGCCTTACAATGTAGCAGACACTCTAGCTTCTGATAATGGAAGAGAAGCCCCTATTGGACCAACCCTATTGTTATCTTTGGACTAACTATGAACACTGGACAAAATATAAATTAATGAATACCTGAAAGGCACTGGAGAACAATCAAAAGCAGACACTAGAAGGCAGCCAACAACTGGAGGAAGGAATAGCATGGATAAATTTTTAATTTCTTATGGCTTTTTACCTAAGAGCAGGCCCTAGGTTATGCTGAGCAGGGCAGCTAACATTAGGATAGACAGTCTGATGTCTTACTGGCTTGAAGAATAAGGGAAAAGAGTTCAGAGATACCATAGCGGCCTAAAAATGGGGGGTATACTCAAAAAAAAAAAAAAAAAAGAAAAAGAAAGAAAAGAAAGAGAGAGAGAGAGAGCCGGAGAAAGAGTCCCAAATTCTGTGTATAAACTCTGCCCAAGTCTGTAGCTGACCACTGAACTACTCGTATCTAGGGCAGACCCCAAGCAGCCCAGATAAGACAGAAAGTGCTGAATGAGATTTCAGCAGCTGCCCAGCCAAGTTACCTGTCTGTTTTATTATTGTTTTTAAAGCAGTAACTTTTAGAAGGACAAAACAGAATCTAGGTTCTTTACAGTATATCATTCAATGTCCAGGATACAATCCAAATACATAAATATATTAGAAAATGTGACCTAGACTCAAGAGAAAATAAAATCAATGAAGATAAACCCAAAGATGTCCCACATATTGAAATGAGCAGACATGGAGTTTAAAACAGCTATTAGAACTATGCTCAAGGACACAAAAGAAAATAAGCTTTTAATAAATGAATAAGTAACTCTCAGCAGAGAAATAGAAACTATAAAGAATCAAATGAAAATCTTAGAAATAAAAAATAAAATATCTAAAATAAAAGTTCACTGGTTGGGCTTAGCAGAATAAAGGTGACAAAGAGAAGAGTCAGTCAACTTGAAGACCAATCAACAGAAATTATTCATTCTGAAGAACAGAGAGAGAAAAATTCAAAAACATGAACAGATCCTCAGGGATCTGTGGGATAATACCAGAAAGTTTAACACATGTGAAATTTGAGTCCCAAAAGTTGAGGAGAGAGGGAATAAGATAAGGAAAAATATTTGAAGTAATAATGACCAAGTTTTCCAAAATCTGGTGAAAAATACACATCTACAGATTCAAGAAGCTCAGTGAAACACAGCATGGATAAATACAAAGAAAACCACATCTATAAACATCATAGTCAAACTTCTGAGAAAAAAAGACCAAGAGAAAATGTTGAGAGCAGCTAGAGATTAATAAAATATTACACACAGGGAAATGACAATAAAAATTAAGGCTGACTTCTTGTCAGAAACAGTAGAGGCCAAGAGGACTCTTGAAATGCTGAAATAAAAATACGTACCACTGTCAACCCAGAATTCTATATCCAGGAAAAATACTCTTCAAGAATGGAAGTAAAATAAAGATATTCTCAGATAAAAACAACAGAACACCAAGGAAAAATATGATACCTTGCTAACTCCTCTTGAACTGCCTAATAATTAATATTAAATTGGTCTATAAACGTATTTTGCTTTTTTGTAGTCCCAACTGTTCTGACACTCTATTTCACTTTAGCTAGCTCACATCTGTAAGCAAATTCCCTACTTGCCAAAACCTATTTCCACCTCCTTTCTCCTCCTGTGTAACAAAGAGTATTGAAAGCTTATTGACTGAATAGTAATAAAGAGCTATAATTTTGAGCAAATACTCTGTGCCAGGATCCTTCTATGGATATTACGTTTAATCCTTATCCTTATTATTTGTCCTGGTATTAGCAGGACAAAACTACAGATGAGAAAAATAGGCTGAGAGAAACTAATTACCAGTAACGTGTCCAAGGTCACATAGCTAGTTAGTGCTAAAATCAGGCCCAAGTAGATAGAGGTCCTTGACTTGCTTGAATAATATTTCATATATTATGAATATTTCATATATATATATATATAGCTTGGAAATTGGAAATTGACGAAGTCCCTCAAGGGCCCCTTCTAAGATTTTTCTTGTATTGTTTGAGTAGCTGACTCTTTTTATTTATAAAGGCAAAAATTCAGGTTAATGCTCTGATAGTCTACTTGCCCGCTAACTGCCTGCCCTCTTCCTCTCCCCACATTCTCCTTCCTTTAGCAACAGAGAACACCCCAACAGTTCCCAACACAACACACAGTGCTGTATTAGCTGGGCTCATAGCTGTTCAACGAGAGACTATATTTCCTAGCCTCCCATGAAGCTACGTGAGGGCTATGTGACCAAGTTTGGGCAAATGGGATAGGAGTGGATACCAGTATGATCAGAGTTCAACTGATCAGGTTCTTAAAGAAATATACACTTGCCTTAGACCTCCTACTTCTCTTTTACTGAGGGTTGGAAAATGCAAACTTGCCTCTGCATTGGAGCTGAAGATGAAAGCCATGTGTGGAAGGCAGCAGAGCCCCCACAGCTGGCTCCGGATTGCTCACTGCTGGACCGGGCATACCTTTCTTTATAACAATTTAGAAAAAACCAAAAGGTTAAAAAAAATTAAAGGCATTTATTGAATACCTGGATGTGTGGCCATCTCTGTGACTTTGGCATTTTACTTAGCCTCTCTTAGCTTCTGTGTGCCCATTTCTAAACTCAGGACTGGCCTGAGGATGGAGTAAGATAATGCGTATAAACATCAGCACAGTGTCTGGCACAGAGCCAGAGCCCAACACATGCTACACTTACTGTGTCATGGGGCTAGATGCCATGGGAGATTTGAATATAGACACAGTCTTTTCCTCTAATTACTGAGTGCCCTCACACTCTGAAGAGAATATCTTACTGGAAGCTGTGGATCTAAGAATGGAGACAGAGAAATTTGTAGCTGCTAGGACAGGTGGTAATGATGTCATCTGACAATCCTTCTTTCTCACCTTCCTCAACTCTTCATCGCTCTTAGAAGAATGGAGTGTGTGTGTTTTTTAAAAAAAGTTTTCTTCTATTGTTGTGAGGTGTGTGTGTGTGTGTGTGTGTGTGTGTGTGTGTGTAATTGGATAATTAATACCTCACTTTGAGGCCTGCTCATTACTGGACTACTAGACGATAAATTTCTTTTGATAAAAGAAATTACTATTTTCCTGCTGTATTACTAGAGACTCCCCTCCAAATTTGATGCCCCCCACCAATCTGAGCTTCTCTCAATTCTCTTTCAAAAGAATATGTAATACATTTAGAAGGTGACAGCATGGTATGACTGTTCAACATTCAATTCATGTCTACAGCATCAACAGAGGAAAGGTTAGAAATATAAGCACTGCCCCTTGTTTATTGCAATTTCACAGCCATGGCAAATGCCACAGAACGCAGGGCTGGCAGCAGGAATTAGTTAAAACCTGACAGTGAAGCTTTCTTTCCCCTTGCTGCCTCATCTCTTTTCAGGGTGGTTGCCAGTTAATGCTTATAATATGTTAATTTGTGAAAGTAAGGACTGAAAGAAAGGACATGTAGAGGAGGACTTGGGAAGAGCGAGGGCAGGGAGGGGAGCCAGGCCAGCAAAGGGGGGGAAGAACCCAGAAGAAAGGGATGAAAATGGGAAAGAAGGGAAGAAAGGGCAGAGGATAGAGCAATGCCCAGTTTGGGTAGAAGTAGAGTCAACTTTTAAAAGAAAAGGGGAAAAAAGAGGTAACACACACAAAGAAGAGTTGTTTCAATGTTCTTTCTCTGGCAGTGATATGAGGAATGAGGGAGAAATATAGCAATAATCTCAAAACTAATGAAGGAGGCAAATCTGAGTCTAGACTCCCTTTTCAGCATCTGGAAAATTTAAAAGAGCACTATTTGTATCAATTCTAAGGTAGTCATCTCCCTGCCTCCCTCCCGCCCCCATCTTGCTTCTAGTGATATGTTACTGCCAACATCTTTAAGCCTAGGGATAACTCAGAGAAGGCCAGACTCCAATTCCCCAACCCTAAATTCTAAACTCCCAGAAAGCTTAGCCACTCTGGATCAGCCAGGACCTAAGGATGGTTTACGTGATGGAGGTGCCAGGAGTCCAGTGGCACGTTGGTGAGCCCTCAAGTTATGGGCCTTTGATGTTAAGAAAAAAAGCTTCCTGCCTGCGGGGCTCAGCCCGTTACCTGAGGTTGCTGCCTTTATGCCCAGTGCCCTGTCAGCCTCCCCCCACCCAGGGGGCTGCTCAACTGCCACAGGAAAAAGCAGGCTTGATTTGCTTCCCAACCTGCCATTCCATGGCAGGAGAGGACAAAAGGAAAATGTAAAAGTTGAGAGGAAAATGGACTAGAAAACTCAGGGATGACAATAGGCTGTGAGATCTGAAACCCAATTTCTAGGTATTTCTCCTACTGGTTCTGGCTGAGCAATTAGGAAGCAATTGCCTTTAGAACAATTTATCTTTCAACAAATATGCCAGGTTCGAGAAGACCTAGAACGGGAGCATTCATGCTTAAGTAAGCACATCTTGCTCTATATTCTTTCCCAATTTAAAAGAATTGTAATTTTTGCAAAAGGTTCTAGATGAACAACTTTGGATCATGTCAGGGTTAGCTTGTCAGTGGTGCCCACATTGGGCTGTGTGGTTTCATTCCTCCACCTTCCCATGGCCTTGTCTTTGAACTATTACAGGCTAGCCCCTTCTTCTACTTGTCTATCATGATTCCAATTCCCTTCACATTGGCAAAAAACCAAGAAAGCCAGGGGAAAAAGCCTCATCTTCAGGCAGAGCCCCAGCCCTGCTGCCATAGGAAGGTAAATCCAGCACTGGCGTTCACTGGCCATCTCCTGCCAATGGAAGGACTGTCAGAGGGTAAAGTGCCATTCACCGTCTCCAATCATGCCAGACTCATTCCCAGGAAACCTACCAAGCAAAATGCTCAACTCCCCAGCAGGGGCTTGAACCTGTCAGTTCCACTTGAGACAGATTTGAGTGGACTTGTCAAAGGCAGACATATAGTTTACAATTGAATTTGAAAGGGAAAAAGAATCGAAGTTGTTGGCTATTTCCACCATGTGTGTTGAGTTTTAAAAGTGTTTTCTGTGGATTTCTTATACCTGTCCCCAATATAAATAATAGATACCTGCTTTTGGAAAACCAGTCCCCAGCTAAAATGTATGTGGAACGAGCCCATTTGTCAGGAGGGATAAAGGCAGTTCAGTGCATTGGTCATAAGCACAGGTCTGGAACCAGACTTCTTGAATTCAAATCTCAGCTGCACCATTGACTACTTCTGGGACCCTGGGCAAGTTACTGATGCCTCATTTCTTCAACCGTACAAGACAAGTGTTAATAATGGTGTGAATTTCATAGAGTTGTTGTGAGGGTTAAATAAGCTAACAGCTGGCACATAGTCAGCACCCTACCTGTATTAATTATTATTATTATTATTATTATTATTATTATTATTATTATGTGATTACTATTTATTCGTTGGAACACACAGGGAAGTCTCGGTTGCTGAGAGAGCCATGACCAGGAGGGAGAGCTCTGAGTGCAATGACCCCATCTTCTAACTGTGTTTCAACTGTGATTTTCCACTGTAATAAAGAGAAGAGATTAGAGAAAAGATGAGCAAACAATTAAGTTGGTACTTCGCAGCCTTGTTGGTTAAACCTCCCCCACCCAGACTAAAGACTCTACAAATGAAGGGATTCCAAAGACAGGGTTATGCCGGGGACAAAAAAGCTCACCAAATATAGTTTTACTGATTATGTGATTGTGAGTTTAGGGTTGTGTGTGACACCAGCTGTCCCCAAATGAAACATTTAGAGCTAGAGTCACATTTATTAGCACAGAATTGATTTACAAAACTCAAGGAGGGCACAGAATTCCTATGAACTGTAAATTAGTAAATTGCTTTTTAATCTACCATAAAAGATCACTGAAAAGTCCTTTTAAAATCAAAGGTCTGCTAATTCAATCATGAACACATTTACTCAATGGTGCTCAAGGCAAAAGGAAACCTTAAAGGCTGCACAATTGCCATTTAAAACATATAATTTAAGAAATGATTTAAGTTTAACTACATTATTGAATGCAGATATACGTTATTCTGAGGAGACACCGGCCTTGACACTAATATTTGCTTTAAAAATATTTTGAAATGAAACGGCACTTCCTGTATTCTGTGCTTTCCAATCATACCTATTTCTCTGTGAGCCACAGAAGAATATGGCAAAGACAGTGACAGCGTAGACAGCTTTCCTTTCAGGGGCAGAGTGTGTGATTGCCACGCTTCAGTGTAGAGAGAGGACAAGCGAGGGAGAGGTCAAGTTAACCTGCTGTAGGGCCTGTGGGATACATGCTACATCAGAGATAAAATTTGTTATAGTTCAACAATCTCCCCTCATGTTATAGATGCAGAAACTGAGACCCAGAAAAGTGAGATGATTTGCTAGCTATCGGTTAGGGCCGAATGTCAAAACTAAAATCCAGTTCTTCTCTTAATTCAGTTCTCTTTCTACTTCACCAGTAGTTCTCAAATTCTGAAAGTATGTAAGAATTACCTGGATATCTTGTTCAATGTGGTGATTCCTGCCCCTTCCAGTCTCACTGTGCAGGACCGAGGTGTAGTTTCAGTTTTAACAAATTCAGGTGACATGGATGCAAGTGGATCCAGAGACTACACTTTGAGAAACTCTGATGTAGGGCAAGTGTCCTATGGCAGATGCTTTCCAATTTATGAAGCTAGTCAACTAATCAGTCTGGAAGCTGTACAAATGCACCTCCAGTGCGCCCTGACTGGTCCGGGACACTTTGTACCTCAGGACACTTTTCTCCTCATAGTAGGATCCAGAAGCAGAAGTATTGTCCTCACCTGGGAACTTGTGAGACATGCAGGCTGAGGCGCTGCCCCAGACCTCTAATGAATCAACACCTGTGTTGAAAAAGATCCTTAGGTGATTTGAATACACAGCAAATTATGAGAAGCACTGATACAATGTCCAGCCCCTGGCCCCAAGGAGCCCATTCTGGTTATCTATTGCTGCATTATAATCTACCACAGAATCTTGTGGTATACAAAAACAGTGATATTGTTCTATCTCATGATTTTACGGGTCAGGACTCACCTGGGTGATTTGTTCTGGTCCACGGTGACTGGGACCTTAGCTGGAGATGGGTGGGACAGCTCAACCAGATCCATATGTCTGGGGCCTTGGTTGTTCTCTATGTGGCATGTGCTGGAACTCGAATCTTCAGTAGCAGGGTGCCTTCATTCGTGTGATTGGCATTTGGGCTGAAATGGGTAGAAGCTGGGGTCTGGAAAATAATCAATTTCCACACAAGATGGTCTCAGGGGAATCAGAATTTTTACACAGTAGCTGGCTTCCCCCAGAGCAAGGGTTCCACGAGACAGGGAGTGGAGTCTCTTAAAGCCTGGGCTCAGAAACTGGCACAGCATTACACCGGTCATAGAGTCACAGAGCCCATCCAAAGTCAAGGGGAGGGGACATGGACCCCAACTCTCCATGGGAAGAGAGTTTGTAGCCATCTCTTACCTACCACAGGGCTCACTAACTCTGCATGGGAAGTGCTTAGGGTTGTGAAGCACCTTGAGCCAATCCATGTTCAAAGAGCTGGACTGTGCGGTCTAAACTGGAAGTAAAATCTAAGGTGAGGAAAAGGGAGATTAGCTGGAAAAGGCTTTACAGGAGGAGATGGGATTCAAATTGTTCTTGGCAGCGTGAAGAGAGGCTGGACAAGAAGAAAGAAAGGGAAAGGGCACTCCAAAATAATTTCTAGATCTACCATAGCTGTTTTTGTCCCATCGCTCACCCTGCTCCACCCTGGGCCGTCATACTATAAAGATATCCATGTTGTTGTCTTCCCATGGCAATCGTGTCTGTAAATTTGCAAAGCAGAAACAGCTTTTCAGATAAAAGTTTCCAAAGAAATCTGAAATTTGCCACAGACTTACCTCCATACTAAGTATTCGGAGAAAATCAGCAGCTTTGACCTATGTCAGAGAGAGTGGTTTATGCAAATCTGAGTCATTTCCTGTCTGAAAAGGATAGGTAATTCTAGGCCTTGATTTTCCTCTAACTGGGAATAATTAGTCATTTTTAGGAAATCCAACCCCTAGTATGACCCTTGGATTCAGAGAAGCAGCCAGAAATATATGCATAAATAATTTTATAAAAGCAGGAAACCAATTGAATATAAAGTAGTGTCCCAATTATACAAAAAATTAATGTAGGGCGGCCGGATGGCTCAGTTGGTTGGAGCGCGAGCTCTGAACAACTGGGTTGCCAGTTCGATTCCCACATGGGCCAGTGAGCTGTGCCCTCCACAACTAGATTGAAGACAACGAGCTGCTGCTGAGCTTCCAGAGGGGCAGCCAGATGGCTCAGTTGGTTAGAGTGCAAGCTCTCAACAGCAAGGTTGCCGCTTCAATTCCCACATTGGATGGTGGGCTGTGCCCCCTGCAACTAAAGATTGGAAAACGGTGACTGGAGCTGAGCTGCGCCCTCCACAACTAGAATGAAGGACAATGACTTGGAGCTGATGGGCCCTGGAGAAACACACTGTTCCCCAATATTCCCCAATTATAAATAAATAAATAAATAATAAAAAACTTCTTTAAAAAATTAATACAGATAAATAAAATAGAAGAAGAAATGGCAAAATATTAACTGATTATTTCTGAGTTGTGAAAATATGCATGATTTTCCCCTCTATTCTATATTTCATTGTTTTCCCACAATGAATATATATTATTTTCATAATCATGAAAACATACATGATTGAAAGATGCATTTTGATTTTCAAAGAAGATTCTAGGAACCCTCACATAGCAATGAATTCTTCAAAAACACAGTTTTTACAAACCCTGTCACAAATCCTTCCAGAGACCCACATACGAGTATTTGCCCTGATAAATGCCAGTTCTGTTCCTCAAGATTTACTTGTCAGGAAATCAAGACACACAGAATGAGTTATTTTGGAAGGAAATGTTCCAGGATTCTGGAAACAGATGATGTTTTCTTTCAGCCTGTTGTCATTCTTCTCCTTCACTAAGATATTGTCGTCATCACTCTGGGTTTAACTCAGCTTGACAGTAGCTGCATTTCTCTGTTGATCTTCATCTCCTGTTTCAGTAAAAGTCTGTAAATTGAGGCTCAGCTCACAGCTATTTCATACTAATCAGACACTGGGACTCAGTCAGAACCAAGAAGGGACCTGAGGTGAAATAACGTGAAGCTAACCACCTCCCTGGCAGACATTTTATGCTCAGAACGTCATCCGCATGAATGCTGACTATGCCATTTGCTCTCTCTTTTACAGGCCAGAGGGCCGTAGGTCTCACTCCCTATCATAAACTAGTGACAGCATAACCCTTCACTTGCTTTTATTTTATTTTTTATTATTTTTATTTTTTTTTTATTGGGGAAGGGGAACAGGACTTTATCGGGGAACAGTGTGTACTTCTGGGACTTCCCTCCAAGTCAAGTTGTTGTCCTTTCAGTCATAGCTGTGGAGGGTGCAGCTCAGTTCCAGGGCCAGTTGCCGTTTTCTGGTTGCAGGGGGCACAGCTCACCATCCCTTGCGGGAGTCAAACCAGCAACTTTGTGGTTGAGAGGACGCACTCCAACCAACTGAGCCATCCAGGAGCTCAGTGGCAGCTCAGCTCAAGGTGCTGTGTTCAATCTTAGTTGCAGGGGGCAATGCCTACCATTCCTTGCGGGACTAGAGGAATTGAACTGGCAACCTTGTGGTTGAGAGCCCACTGGCCCATGTGGGAATCGAACCAGCAGCTTTCAGAGTTAGGAGCATGGAGCTCTTAACCGCCTGAGCCACCAGGCTGGCCCTTCACTTGCTTTTCTTATTCACTCTCAGTTTGGGCCGCTGCTAAAATATTCTGTTTTTCAGCTGCCATTATCAGTGTCTAAATCTTCCCTAGTCTAAGGCACCAGCTTCCCAGTGCAGAAACCACAGACTCAGCAGCCAGGATGTCATCAGCATACTCAAGATTACATCATCTCCTTCTGCCAACCTTAATACCACTATGGTAACCATCAACAGCAATACCCATGATTATTTCAGTAGAAATATTGAACAGATGTGACAGCCTTGTCAAACTTCTTCGCTGGTGTCCAACCACTCTGTTATACCTTTTGCAATTCTAAAATCTCTCTTCTGGCCATAATAGAGACAGCATGTGCTGACCTCCAGAGTGGGAAACTGTTCCTGTAGCATCAATTGGCATATCGAAACCAACTGCCAATACCAACTTACACATATAATGCTTTACAGCCGACTAATCATTTTTACACACATTCTCCTTTTGGATTCCCAAGACAGCTGAGCTTTTGGTGGTAAAGAGCACTGACTG
Source organism: Rhinolophus sinicus (assembly GCF_057876585.1). Taxonomy (NCBI): domain Eukaryota; kingdom Metazoa; phylum Chordata; class Mammalia; order Chiroptera; family Rhinolophidae; genus Rhinolophus; species Rhinolophus sinicus. The sequence continues at coordinate 49,987,887 of NC_142503.1, forward strand.
GACTTCCTGTCAGAAGTTTTGAGTTTCTGGGTCCTTACTACCCATGAACTTTGAGCAAGTCACTTTGAGCTTCTTTCTTGTCAGTAAAATACTTAACTCTTTTCAACTCAATTTGATAAATGAGATGGTACATTTAAAAATAATAAATTACGGAAGTGACTAACTCAAACAAATACTTGTACACACTTGTTCATAGTAGCACTATTCACAGTAGCCAAAGGTGCAAACAACCCTAATGTCCATCAACAGGTGAATTGATAAGCAAAATGTGATATACACATACAATGGGACATTATTCAGCTACAATATGGGATGGAGTACTGATACATGCTACATCATGGAAGAACCTAGAAAACATTATGCTAAGTGAAAGAAGCCAGACATAAAATGTCACATATTGCAATGGTTCAAATTATATGGAATTCCAGAATAGGTCAATCCATACAGACAAAAAACAGATTTGTGATTGTGAGGGGCTGAGGGAGGAACTGTTTAATGGGTGTAGGTCTTCTTCAGGAATAAAGAAAATGTTTTGGAACTAGGGAGGGATGACGGGTGCACAACATGGTGAATGTGTTAAATGCCACTGAATTGCTGACTTTAAAATCATTAATTTTATGTTATATAAATTTTACCTAAATAGAATTATAAAGCACATGAAAGTCCTAGTTAGTATATCCCAGCGACAAAACAGTCTCAGAAAGATTAAGTGATTTACGAAAGTACAAAAACCTAAAAAACAAAAACAAGCAAATCAAAACAAAATAAAACAAAAAAATCCACTCTGAGACTAGAATCCTGGTCTTCTGGTGGCCAGGTAGGTCCTCTTTATGCTGTTACTGCTATCACGTTATGGATGTGGAAACAGACATTTAAACTTCTAAGATGTCATCATTCTCCGCTCTGAACTTACGCCCTGACTCCCATGCCCTGTGCCTCATCTAGTCCACAGAGTGCCATTTTTAGCCTCCTCTTCTGATTAATTAAGAGATACGAAGACAAATATGATAGTCTGTCCTAAAGATCGGGTCCTTGTAAAACCAGAAGAGCTTCTCTCTTTCTCTTCTTATCTCTCTATCTTCTAAATCTAAAGAAAGAGAAGGTTCCTGAATGCCTAGTGGTAAGTTGAGAAGATAGCTTTGGTAGAAATGTATTATCTTGGGCCCCATCCCAGTCCAGCTGAATCAGAATCTGTATTTTACCACGATTCCCAGGTGACTTATGTGTATATGAAAAGTTCTGCGGCTCTGGGGCTCTAGACTTGTAACAATCTCTACTTACGCGAAATATGAGGACGTTGGAGATCTAAACAATAAGCTATGCTGGGCCTATTGGGCCATTTGTTCTGAGTAGAAAATATATTCATTTTTATCATCTTCTTCAACATATACTGAAAAGCTTGTGAACAGTTGAAAGAAGCACCTGGGACGTTCAGCGAGTCATACCTAATTTCACAGAGATTCCTCACTTCCATTATTCGTCTGTGCACTGGAAACAATAATTCACCTCTTTAATTTTCTAGTAATCTCCCGAGCTCACAGATAAATGTCTACAAAGGTATTATTAAATCACCAAATGTCAAAGTCAGTGAAAACTTTAGAGGTCATCTGGCCAGTGGTTCCCAAATGCTATTCCATGGACCAATTCTGAAATGGCTACATCAGAATCACCTAGAGAGTATTTCAAAAAAGCAGACTTCTAGGATATAGAATCAGCTCATTCAATCTGGAAAGAGGTCATAGAATGTATATTTTCAAAAAGCTCTTCAGGTGAGTCCAATGCACAGTCAGGTTTGGAAACCATCTGTCTAGCTCAGCCCATGCATTCTCCGCCACCACTTCCCCACCCTCTTGGCCTGAATACCTTCAGGGACAAGTACATTTCATTTCGGAGAACTAACTGTTAGAAAATTCCTTCCAACACATGAGTCAATACCTGCTTCTCTGTAATTTCCACCTATAGGTTCTTTCCTTGGAACCATACAAAATGATACAAGTGTGTCTCAGATGAAGAGTCTCTCCCATTTCTGCGCAGCTCTTCAAATGTCTGGGTCCAGACACTGTCCATCTTGTCCTCTCCCTAAGGCTTCTTGCCTTGAAGTCTATTTTATCCAGTAATAATGAAGCTACCAATTTCTTTTTCTACTCTTTTACTTGTAACATGTAATAATTTACATTTGTCTCTCATAAGGAACATATAGCTAGATTTAAAAAAACAAACTCAGTCTAATAATCTCTTTGAACTGGCAAGTTTTGTCAAATTACATACATTTATTATAATTACTAATATATTTAGAATTATTTCTGCCATATTATTCTGTGCTTTTCTTTTATCCTGTTTATTCTTCTCTTTTTTCTTTCCTTTCCTGAATTCTGTTGGATTGATTGAATTTTCTTTATTATCTTCCTTTTCTCTCTCCCCCATTCTTACACATCCCTAGGTTTAGAAGCTGTACCAGCTTCAGTAGTCATTCGTCAGAGGTTATTTTTTAAAACTTAAATAACAGGACTATCTAACAAATATAAATTTAATCAACTCTAGTTGTTATGTTTAAAAAATTGACATGCATACTTAACAGAATTTAAAGTAAATGTCTAGTCTACTTCCTTAACAAATCAAGGAACTTAGAACACTTTAACTTCATGCTGTATTCTAGGTAATTTTTCAGTTCACTAATGTCTTTTCAGCTATGTCTAATCTGCTATATAGCTGTTGATCATATAATTTCAAAGGTTACATTTTTTGTTACTAAAAAATTCTTTACCCCCTTTTCAATTTTTTTTTAACTTTTATTTATTTTAAGTGTGTTTTTCCAGGACCCATCAGCTCCAAGTTAAGTAGTTGCTTCAATCCAGTGTGGAGGGTGCAGCTCACAGTGGCCCATGCAGGGATCAAACCGGCAACCCCAGTGCTACGAGCATCGCGCTCCATCCAACCAACTGAGCCAACCGGCCGCCCCTCAATTTTTTTCTTTTCTATTTTCTTTTCTATTTTCATACAAAGAACTATAGTTCTTTTCTTATCTTTATGCCTCCCTTTGTGTCTTCAATATTTTTAAACAAAATGATTTTACAGTAGTTATATGTCTTTTTATTATATGAACTCTTGAGTGTCTAATCCAGCCATTATTCTATTTATTGGTTTTCACATGTGTGTTTTGTAATTTTGTATTGTGAAGTCATCTTCAGTAGGCTTTATCTGAAAAGTATTGACTGGGTGGGGAACGGTCCTTTCAAAGAGATTTTTGCTTTGTCTTCTGCCAATTGACCCAAGAATATCACCAACTCCAGATTACTTTTATGTTAATTTCTAACCTGAGGGATCCCTATTAATACAATTAATGTAAATTAAGCACCAAGCCTAAATGAGGATATCCATCTGTAGGGGAGATTTTTTTCTCATCTAGAGCCCAGACTGAGATAGAAAAGTTTTCTTGTATTGATGAACAGGTTTTTTTTTTTTTTCCCTAGTGCATTCTTCTTCTGGGAGTCCTAGATTTATGTAGATATCTCAGTTCTAACTCCTGCCTCATCTAGGAGACTTTTCCTCCTATCTCTGTGGTGGTAACAGAGTGCCAAAATGGATAATGTATCCTAGGGTAGCTCTAGTGTAAGCTCATAAACTTACTACTCTGTTGTTTTGTTTTGTTTTCCATCCTGGGGTATTTCCCTTTCTTTCTTGTGATAGCATCTATTCATTCAAAGGCTTTAAAAGTATATTTAATCCAGAATTTTTTAATGCTTGTGGCAGGAAGGCTTTCAGTTCATCTAGCCTGTAATATTGATGGAAATAAAAATATCTTAAGTATTATCTGCATGCATTTGATAACAATTTGTCCCACTACAGATTCTCAACTATACTCAACCACGCTCCAATATTAAAAGGTGTATTTCCAAAACTGATGGCTATACTAATCACAAAATATCTCCAGTAAAGAGCAATGCTTTGTTATACCTGTACAGTGTTCATAAGCAAAGAGGGGCTGTTAAGTAATGAGACTGAGGCTATAAACTAAACAATTATATATATTTATAATTTTACAGACACTATTTGCATACGTCCTCTAGTAAATAAAAACAGAACTCCAAAGATGAATTTTCCTTATTTGGTTCCTCATTTCTTAGAAGTGAATAACTTTATTGTTATACTAGGCACCTTAATTTTTGAAAACAATAACAGCAGAATAATTCTTCAATGAATGTAGCACAGAAGAAGGAATCAAAAACCTAAACACTAACCTAAACATTCTGAATAGCTTTGATATAGGGCAGAGAGTTAGCCAATACGGTTATTTTCCTCAGTTCCATCATTACCTTACTGTCTAAACCAAGACAAGCTTTCGCTTTTTTTCATGGCTCTGTGTCTCCATCTCTAACCTGTACCTTTACTACTGATTAAGTGTATAATCTAGGGAGAGGCTCTAAGGACACAGGGCTCCAATTCCTCTTCAGTAGTTGGAGTAAGTGGTACCACCTGGTCTCTAAGGTATCGCCATATCTAACCCCCATGGTTCTAAATCCTGGATACCAGATGTCTATAGAGAACACAAGCTTTTTTTTTTTTAAAGAATGTCAGTGTAAGCTGAGTGGGGATATTTTGTGTGGAACTACTTTATCTACAAGTATATCAATAACTATAACTGTGACCACATGCAAAGATTTAATTCCAACAAACAACACAAGAGCACAGAACAAGGAATCAATCAGAAAACTTATGCCCCAATCAACTAAGCCTTCTAACAAGGTTAGATATAGCCTTCTATCAAAGTAACACCAAAATGTGGCTTCTATGTAGTATCATCTTCATATCTCCCACACTGTGAGAATCATACATCTTGTTCTTTGGCTGCTAAGGTCCGTATTAAGCCCAAGGTCTTGTCCTCAAAGCACTCTAAATGGCACTCACTGTGCATTTACCACTTTTCTTACAGGTGTTGGTGACAAGACCTCAAAAAGATATGAAATGTAAAATAAATATTCATGAGTCTATACTGGTACGAATACATGATTGAATAAATAAATGGGAAAGACAAACTTTCTTATAGAAGAATTCCAAATAATTTATGTAGATCCTTCTCCCTCTAGGAGTGTGGGCTGGACTTAGTGACTTGTTTCCAGAGAGCAGAGTGTGGAAAGGGTCGGGGAGGGACTTTATGGTGAAGAAACATAGCAAACACAACCTCAGCCAGGTGACTGAGGTTAACACCTTGAGCATTAAGTCATGGTGATAGCACATACCCCTTGACCTGATGTGAAGAGAAGGACACTTCTCTTTTTCCCCCAAACTCCAGTATAATCATGAGAGAAAACATCAGACAAACCCAAGTTCAGGAACATTCTACAAAATACCTAAACGGTACTCTTCAAAACTCTCAAGGTCATGAAAAACAAGGGAAAACTATGAAACTGTTACAAACTAGAGGAGGCTAAGGAGACATGATACCTGAACACAATGTGGAATTCTGGAAGCGATACTGGAATGAAAAAGTGACATTAGTGAGAAAGCTAGTTAAATCCAAATAAAGTCTGGAGTTTATAAATAATATTGCATTAATGTTGGCTTCCTAATTTTGGCAAATGTACCATGGGTATGCAGGATGTTACTATTAGGGGAAATTGGATGATAGGAATACTCTGTACTGTTTTTGCAGCTTTTCTACACTTGATCTTAGCCAAAAGGCCGAGAAGCGATTGCAGCTTTTCTTTAAATCTAAATTTACCCAAAATAAAAAAGTTTATTAAAAAAAATATGGCCCCAAAGAATTGAAAACAGATATTCAAAGACTTATACATGAATGTTCGTAACAGTAGTATTTATAATAGTCAAAAGGTAAAAACAACTCAAGTGTCCATCAATGGATGGATAAACAAATTGTGGCATATATGTCCAACAGAATATTATTCAGCCATAAAAAAGAATGAAATTCTGATGTGTGCTACATCATGAATGAATCTAGAAAATATTGTGCTAAGTAAAAGAAATGAGTCATATAAGGTCACATATTTTATATTTCCATTTATCTGAAATATCCAGAATAAGCGATTGCACAGAGACAAGATACAGACTGGTGGTTGCCAGGGGCTGCAAAGATAAGAAAAGGGGAATAACTGCTTATCGGATATTGGTTTTCTTTTGGGGAAATGAAAATGTTTTGGAATTAGATAGAGGTGGTGATTGTACAACATTGTGAAAGTACTAAATGCTACTGAATTGCTCACTTTAAAATGGTTAATTTTATGTTGTGAGTTTCATCTCAGTTAAGCAAAAAGGGAATATAACTTAAATGTTGGGCTTGATGAGAGTCTCAGCCAAGAGACAGAGACAGAGTAGGCGAAAACAGATCTAGAGTAAACAGGTAGACCAACCATCCTCCAGATGAATCCTGAGCAGGAAACTGGAAAACGAGCAGGAGCTACGAGTCTAGGAAGTGAAGAAGCTGTCACCTAGAAAAAGAGACATCAAATAACTTAAGACTAATTTTCCTAGGAAATATTATATGGATTGTAATACCAAAAGAAAAATTCTTATTTAAGTCAGGAACAAGTCTTCATTTTTTATGCTCTTTAACTTTTCTTATGACACATTTTTCCGATGATCAAGAACACGGTTCTGCACATCTAGCAAATGAACTCCACAAGGGTGATCGTATCTATCATTTTTGCACTGAATCCTTAGGGCCTAGCATGATGCCTGGTACACCCTGGTGGACCCTCAATAAAAATTGGTTAAATTATGAATGTTAAAAAAGATGGGCTATACTAATGGTAAAGGTTAGTGATGAAAGATTATATATTTATTTATTTATGTACAAATGTTGCCACAACAATTAATGTGCTATTGTTATTGTGTGTTATTGTTCATCCACATACACATTTTTGAATTTCAATGAACTCTTCTGATGTGATAGAAAGCTTTTGATGAGAGTTTAACAACCTATTACAAGCCAAACTGTATGCTTTATTTAAGTGTAGGCAAAATCATTTGTTTCTTAGCTCAGTCATTCATACACTAGAAATCTCTTATCCTTTGTCAGCATCCGTATGTATTTGCCCATATTTATTGATACGGTAGCTAGAGTGTTTGTATATATGAGGGTAGATAACTATCTGGATCTTGAGGATGACTTTTTTTATATTATAATTCTACTTATAATCATTTATGTGACAGTGACAATGAACAGCAAGCAGCCATTCCCTTCAGTGATTTATAGAGTAACACTGCATCTATAGGAGATGGGTTAAGCTAACCAGAGGAGTTTAAGAATGAAGGCATATAAAGGCCAAAACTTTCCTTTGTGTAAGAACATGTTGTAGAATAATGATGCATTTGAAAGGCAGGCGCTGCAGACAAACGGACGGAGTTTGTTTCTCTGCTCCTTCCTTCACTGTGTGACCTCTGGGGAGAGACCGGTTCCTCTAGGCTCATGTCCTCAGCTGTCAAGAAGGGTGACAACAGTACCAAACCCACAGGCTGTCTCTGAGGACTACTTGAGCTAATTTACCTGAAGCTTCCAGATCAAGACTGTAAACTTAGGCCAGCCATTATTATTGCTGTCACCAACATTACTATGTAATATTGTGATGCCGTGTTTCCCCGAAAATAAGACCTAGCCAGAACATCAGTTCTAATGTGTCTTTTGGAGTAAAAATTAATATAAGACCTGATCTTATATTGTATTATATAAGACCCAGTCTTACATTAATTTTTGCTTAAAAGATGCATTACAGCTGATGGTTTGGCTAGGTCTTATTTTCGGGGAAACATGGTACCCTTCATTTTAAAGCTCCATAGTAGCCTAGCATCTTAGTCCCAGCAATTACTAACCCCAAAGGATATCAATTTTTAAAACATCACTCAAATATTACTCCATTTAGAATTTTCAAAACATAAGTTTGGGACCAGGGAACTGCTGGTTTCTTTGTGAGACTACATGAAAAATTACTTCCTTAATGACATGATTTCTTTTCATATTAATTTTAATCATTTAAAACATTCTCAGTAGCATGAGTCTATAGATATAACTGTTCATAAATAAATACTATACGAGTCAGTAAGCCAGTAACAGATGAATCTACAGAAATAAGTCCCTTAGGAAGAACGACCTGAAGGACCTTCTGTTAGCTGGAGCGGGGGAATCTGCTGTCTAAGTAAGATCTACAACTGGAAGCCAGTCAACAAGGTTCCTTTCCTCAACTCCACCTTTTGCCATGCAGATCAAGACAAAGCTCTCAATTCCGTTATGGCTCTGTATCTCTGTCTCTAATATTTAAATAATATTTGCCACTTATCCCATTAACAGAGGTGCTGTGAGGACTCAAGACATCATGTTAGTTAAAAACCCTGACATGCCCATAAACACAACACAATATCCCTGATAAATATGATGGTTGCCCTGGCAGGCTCTGTTTTAAAGATGTTTGATACTAGGCGATGGCGAAGGTGAGAAGGATAAGCCACAGGAGCAGCTCCAACATGACCTTGGTCTAGAGTTGGAAGGGGCCTGAGAGATGTGGGCAGAGCCAGCTGGTGGCCCTATAGGTGGCCCTATACACAGGGTGCCTGAGGGCCCCTGATGAGAGCAAAGCTCTAAGTGTGCCGGTCTTCAGGTGCAGGATAGTTGGAAGGTCAGTACAAGGAAAATTCGTTCAGCACCAGACAGCTCCCAGCCCAACGCAGTCCACCTGGGAGGGAAGGATGTCCGCCTCCCTCCCGACCTTCCCTAGGAGCAGCTGAAGACTCTCCACAATGGCCTTTGTTCACTCTTCCAGAAGAGCAAAACCGAAATGGCACTAAGCACTTCCAACTTAAATATTGAAAATAACAAAAAGAGCAGTGGAGATTGGATTTTTAATTACCAACATGCAAACATAAAAAAAACAGTGACTTTTTTTTTAATCTAAATGTGCTCCTCCAGTGCTGTGCATGGTAAAAAAAAAACCAAAAAGACATTTCATTTTCTGTCTTTGCCTTTTGGTTTTATAGGCACAAAATGTGAAATAAACTTCCTTAATTTTCACTTCAGTGTTTGCAGCTTAGGATTCCATTAATATATCCTTCCCCTTGGTTGTGCAGGGTCCTCGTTTGCAGTCAGTTCATTCTGCACTGATGTATATTTCATTGCCCAAGGCTTAATTTTGATTTATTGTCCATCCATAAATTAGAAAAATATGCTCTGGAATTCCATCCCGCTGAAAAGCTGTGCCTGATGTCAGGGGACTGGGTGATATTTAAGATGTCAGAAATACATATTGGATTAGTGTGCTTTGTTTCCCCACAACAGCAGGTGTTTAATCATAGCTGATGGCTGAAGTTAAATGCATTAGGACAGCAGCAGCCAAGAAGATGGAGTTTTTCTAAACCATACAAACTCCAGGATAAATAACTCAAAACTAATTGTGTGTCCACATCTTAGATACATTTTTATTTACTTAACACATTAAACAATGAAAATAGCCTCTGGCACTTAACTTCATGTTTAAGAGCCTGTACAAATATTTTATGTTAGTGAAGTGTTGGCTGTTTAAACATAATTACTATTTCCCTTACTGGCCCTCTGGTGGCTTTATATAAAATATTTCTTAAAGCAGAAAAGAATAAAGGCTGAAATCTCTGAGTAATTCAAGGATAAAGAATTTTTAGGGTTTGCTTTTTCCCCCCAATATAATTTGAATGCATATATCTGTCTATGTGCCTATTTTGCCATAATCCAAATGATGCGTCATGTACCTACTGACCAGGCATTTTCCTTTCCTCACTTTGTAAAGTACAGGTTCTCTTTGCCATTATGTTTATATTAATTAGAGTTCTATGTGTATAGAAAAATGATCAGGCTTGGTCTGGAGCAATTTAGCTGGAGGCTGGAGTGAAGACGCTTAGGAGAGCAAACATTTTCAAGGTGCAACCGGTGACCTGTAACAAGCCAGGGAGATTCATGGCAAGAATCGTATATTTTGACACAACAGTGATTTGATTAAAAGAGAAAGTAATAGGTTTAAACAGTCACTATGAGGATGTAGCCAGACTTTGGTACCATTTTGCAATTTACCTTACAGACCACTAAGAGTGCAGGAATGAGGACCTTTGCTGCAGAAAAAGGCTGCTAGGATTTGGAAACAAACATGAACAAAAATTGAGTGGTTGAAACTAGTTTCCCTGACCCCAACCTTTTTAAAAAAACAACACACACACACACACACACACACACACACACACACACACACATTTCCATAGAGAGGAAAAAAATATTGAGGTCACTTTGAGAATGGAATTAGAACTGGGTTTAATTTTGCTTGGATATTTTTTAAAGAATTATTTTTGGAGTCAGACTCTACTGAATCAGTCTGAAAAGAACAGGAAAACTGTAAGTCTCTGCATTTTGAGAAAAATAAAAGTTTGTATTAGAAAACTGAAATAATTTATTGCACTTAACATAACCAGTATGATCCCCAAGAAAAGCTAACATACGTAGGTTCAATGTAGCATCAAATTTCATTCTAATACCATGGTTGAGAACAGTGCAGTGTGATTTGAATTAAATAGGTTAAAACGAGTATTAATAAAACATTGTTCAGTAAAAATATGCCAGTTACAAAACAATCTAGAGTGTGGTCCTATTACCATAAGACTACAAGAAAAAAACAGAACAAAAGACATCCTAGGTGTGAGCATTTGTCCACGAATAACTATATTACCCCTAGCAAAGGGTCTGAGAGCAAACTGAGAATAGTAGTCAACCCTGAGAAGGGGATTCTAACATTTTCCTTTGGGTTGTTTAATTTTCTATTTATAATGATAACGTTTTGAGACGTAACTTGTATAAATTAATTTCTAAAGAATCCCAGTAAAGTTCTGTTTTAAGAAGGAAAGAGGCTAATTTCCTATTTTGACACATATATCCAGACTGAATAAAGATCAGTTGTGATTATTATTGCTGTAACTATGTGTTGAATGAAATAGTCATTGAATGTGTTTTTTTCCCTAAAACAAAAAGTTTTAAAAATTACTGCCCTGATGAGGTGTTCACATAAGGCAAATCTCATTGGTTCCTTAGTTTTCTCACTTGGAAGCTCCCTTTCAAGCCTCAATGACCATCATAAGGTGGCTTCCTCAATCACTGAGCATTTATTATACGAGGCAATTCACTTCCAATAAAAGCAATACTAAAAACACCTGCTCTTTGTCCCAGAATTTCTAATAATAATATTTTCCTTGCTAAAATTTTATATTCTTCACAAGTCTGATTTTTAAAGTGATATTTTGGTGCTTTTGGTTTTTTTAAAAGAATGTTATAAAATGCATTTCTCATTCATTACACGTTTTCATGCCCTTTAACATCTTTTCCTGTTTTGCAACTGATACCGCAAAGTTCTTCAAAAATTTGAACCCAAGGAGAATGTCACACTCTAAGGAAAAAAATAGATATGGGGACTGAAGACTCTCCCTCTAAACCACAGCACATTCTTTCTAATATTCTTAGCCTGAGTGTTGGAGGTCAGGCTCCCCAGGAAATCAACTCTGAGGTGAAGATTTCTTGCAGGAGGTTTACTGGAGGCTACTTTGGAATCACACCTGACAAGGAGAGAAGGAAACAGGAATGGGGAGCAGGGGTGGGGAAGGAGGAGTTGAGCTGCTTCCCTGATCCCACAGGGAGCTCTTGGGGCTGGAGGGTCCTGCAGAGTGGTTCCCCCTTGTACCTCACACAGACCAGTCACTGGATGCAGGCTGGCCCTGAAGGGAGTGTAACTTTGGGCAAGGCAGCTCCCATTGGCAGAGGACAATTCCTGGAGAGAGATATGACTGAGAGCCTTCAGCAACCAACACTTCTAGCAGCTGTAGGAGTGAGTGCCTCAGTCTTAAAGGGAGGCTCTGGGTGCTACACCCCCCATCCACCACACTGAGTTTCCAGGTCTCATTATCTTCACTTGCCTCCACAAAAAACAATGTTCATTAAACAGTGGCTAGAACACCTCTCTAAAACAAAGGGGAGAAGGAGAAACATTCACTGTGAGAAAACATGAGAGAACCATCATTTCGAGGCGTTTTTGGTAAATGATGCTAAAAGAGTGAAAATCATTCCAGTGTTGTCATGGAAGCAGTAAAGCAAAGAAAGAGACTCAATGAGTGGCTCCAACTAAAAATCTGAGATTTTGTTTTCAAATTTTCTCTATTCTCTCATCTGCAGGTTCTCTCATACTGTGTCAGAAATAATTAACACACATTTTATGACGGGTCTGGAGACTATTAACTGGAATTTTCTATTATACATGCAATAGTATGGCTCATACATGTATTACACCAAGTAGCCGATATTTTGGTCTGAAAGACAAAAGTGAAGGACCTCAGGCACCTGTGACTACTTTCTCAGTTTTCTGTTCCTTAGAAACCTGGTTATAAGGGGAGGTGGCACAGTGGCACAGACAGAGTGGATTTACAGAGCAAGTGGGGAAAAGTGGGCTTTATCAAATGCTCAGGGACCAAGGACGGCACCTTCTAGACTGAGAAGAGTGTTCCTTCAACCTGTCCCTGTCAACATATAGCAGCTTGAACCCTGACTCTGCCTTGGCTGCCTGGAAGTGGACTGGGCATATTTTGAAGTAAATGACATTAATTAAGATTTGTTTAGGTACATGGGAAGGAGCAAATACAAATGTTTTAAAGAGCTTGTTCACAGAAATGTTTATTTAACCCCTGGTAACCTAAGTAGAAAATACTAATGTCTGAAAGTGAAAAGGCTTGACTTACTATGGTTTCCCAATGCATCACAAAGAAAATAAAATTCTACAAGCATTGCTCAAACAGGAGCCCTTCTCCAGAGGCAATCCTTTAAGGAACGTCCAAATCCTTTGTTTTAACATATAGAAAAATAGAGGCACCCGAAAGAAATATCTGTTCCTAAACATCTCCCCAACATTAACACCCCAACACGTGTTTGTACCCATATACATGGCTTGACAGGGGCAACAGATATGCATGAGGCATGTACTGAATGGCAAAAAACAGTCAAGCTAATTGTCCACAATCCTTGCAAGATCTCGGACTAGGCCCTGGGATCACTCATTTGGGAATGAATTTGAGATGTGATCCCTCATCACTGGTTCCTATGAAGTTTAACTCTTGAAGACAATTTGTGTGGTGAGAGTAAATGAGGGAGTAAACAAGGAGAGATAGAAGACCAGGAGGGGAATAAGAAAAAAAAAAAAAAATCTATTACAATGAGATGGCCTACTAATAATGGTAACATAGGTTGAGAGCTTTCTGAGATCTCCTTCTTAGAAGTTTGCATGCATTACCTCCATAATCCTAGCAATAACTCTCTGAAGTCAGCACTGCCATCATTTCCATTTTTACAGATGAGGAAACTGAGGCTTGGAGAGTCTAAGTAGCTACGTGGCACAGATAGGCGGTGGTACCAATGAAACCATAACTTCAGAAGACCACTTCTGGGCAAGAGCAGCACCTCCCTATATGTCTACAGCTCTCGAGGGTTAGGGCTGCAACAGACCTTCAAGATCCAGAGACTATCCTGCCCAAACCTCTCCCAATGCAGGCAAGGAAACTGAGGCCCAGAGAAAAAGACAGGATAGCTGTACATTGCTTCTGTGGTCATGTGTGTTATCTCCCAGAAAGATATGTAATTACATGATAAATGATATTGTGGTCTGCAATATTTCTATTTGCTCCGGTAATAAATCATCAAGACATTGAAATGTCCTGGGTTTTGTGACCAGACCCATGGTCTTTTCTTTTGTGTGGATGCAGAACTAAGCACACAGACCTAGCTGGGGAGAAGAAAACATTTTGGATTATTCAGATTTCCTGGAATACGGTTCCTGAGGACCAGCTGAGTCAGGGCCCAATTTGTCCTGGAGATCTGACGTCATCATACGCCGGGACAATGAGAGCAGCCCCTGCTGCATAGTAGAACTGAGAAGACCCACCCAATAATGCTATAAAGTCTGGAACTGATTTCCAGGAAGATCCTTGGTATTTCCAGGGACCACAGCATCAATGTGGCCTGTTAGTCTTTTGTTCCTGGGCTTAGAGCTGTCTGAGGCCAGGGACTCAGTTTACAAATGAGGCCACCCTCAGAAAGACCTCGGCTGATCATTTTTATTTCAAGAGCAGGGAACATTTAAAAACTTACCATTTATTCAACCATGGAACTGCATTGCCCCTATATCCTACTTGACAATCCCAAGAACGTCCCTGATTTCTGAGCTTGACAAAGATCATTCTGTTGTCAGAAAACCTGAGCGGCTTGACTGTTTCCATTCAAAGGCTGCAAAGCATCTGCATATACTAAACGAGAGCAGGTTTTCCTTATTCCTCTCTTACAAGGAATTCTTAGCTACTCCAAAGAATCATCATGTATTTATTCATCAAACATTGATTCAGCCTAAGACTGGAAAAATTTACTTTAGTAACTAAATTATAGTCATCCAGCAGTTTGGTGACAGATTCTGTGCTATGACTTATGTATGTATTTTGAGTCCAACATTTTACATCCTGAAATTTTGCCAAACTTGTCTCTTCGGCTTCGCTGTTTTAGGATCATTCTCTGCTGCTAAGTTCTCAAGTCTCCGCCCTTCATTTGTTCCAGAAACACTTTGTGCTTCATTCAGGGAAAAGTCCCCGGGAGCAGTCACAAGATCCTTTGTACTTTGGAAAACCTGCAGGTCTCGCCGCTCACCTTGTCTTGTCTTCTTACATGAGAGATAAAGCTTCGGATCTTGTGGTAATCATTTTTTATTGCTCAAATGTATATATTTTTAAATAGACACAGAGTGTTACATAGTGAAACAGTCCTGGGCTGTGAAAATACACCAGCCTGTGTTTTGGATAAGACACTTAACTTCTCTATTTCTCATCGCTAAAATGGAAATAATGATTCCTACTTCACGGGATTGTTGTGAAGCATAATCACAGAAGCATACGCTGTCTGGCATATACTAGATGCCCAATACCTGGTAGCCGCTATTATCAGCAATTGTCTAAAAGCTATAAAGATTATTCCCAGTGAGGACATTCTATATAATACTGAGCATAAGAGGAGAGAAGAGCAGTTACCAATTGTAAATCAAACTTTATCCGAGGCCTCCTTGGGCTGTGGACAAACATCCAAGCTGTAGCCACCCTACTTGGGTCTCCAGAAAAGATCCCACCAATCCAGAGGTGGGAACTCCATGGAGAGAGAAGCAGAAGTAAAGAACTTCAGATGAGGAGGTGATTTCCCCAGAACACTTGGCCCAATGCCCTCCAAAATCGGAGATGAATTAAGGTGACCTCTCTACCACTTCTTCCACTCCCCTTGCCCTGCTGTTGAGCAGAACCAAAGCCACAGACTTCAGACTGGAGTTTCCCAAACCAAAGTGCTCCAAATTATAATTCAGGACTTTTGAAACCAGCGGCCCAAGAACCTGTCACCTCACGACACTGCTGACTTATACAAATACATACGGATTTTTTTTTAAATGAGCTACTAAATGAATACAATAATCCTATCTCACTACGACAGTGATACTTTTTTTTAAAGGCCTACAAAGATGTTAGTTTGTCAGCCCATTTAGGAAAGCTGTGTGGAAGACCCTCTGTTGCAGATTTAATTCACTTGTATGTGCCTAAGAATAAATACAGGCTAACACCCATTTCTAATAGGGAACTAGAAAAGAGAAGTAGAGAACTGGGTATGCAATAAGTACAGACCTGGACAAAAACTAGAAGATACAGAGAGGGACATGGAAAAATGAAAACAATTATGTTAGAATGGTAGAGGTGTGAGAAATTTCTTTTAAAAATTATTTTAATTTTGTATACTATTATTTTTAGAATTAACAAAATCCCAGCATTGAGAGTGGGGAACACTCATCTTTTAAGAAATTCTTAAAATTAATGTTAAACTTTTCTAACAAAAGGAAAACATATGAAGACACACAACATCTTAAGGCCCACTGACTTATTTCTTTAGCTTTAAATAGGCAGAGATGTACATACACACTTGGAGCGGAAAAAAGCTCATATATTTATATGGTGTTAATGATGATGCAGCATTGGCAAAAATAAGACTTTTTTTTGAGTTTTTCTTTTCACAATAATTCCAATATTTTGACATGTAGATGACACAAAACTAGAAGGGAAAGCTTATAGATTCAAAGACAAAATTGGTATCCAAAAACATCTAGACAAGCTGGAAAAAAAGGATCAGCTCCAGAATGAAGACACTTAACAGGTGACAACGTAAAGCCCTACACTTAGATACAAAAAGTTAACTGCCGAAGCACAGAGGTGACGTATGTTACAGAATAAGAGGAGAGTTAGGGCTTTTATTGCCCACAAGTTCAGTAGAAGTTAACAATGGACAAGAGCTGATCTAAAAGCTAAAGTAATTTTAGGTCCCCTTTCAGAACAAGGGATGCCACTATTCTCCTGCAGAGTTTCCCAACGGAACCCGAACTGAATATAGTCTTCAGAAACGTGGATAAGCTAAAGGATTCCCTCAGAAGGTCCAGGCAAAGTTCTTTCCACTTCTGTGATTCTAACCTCTGAATTCCCATTGTAGACCAACGAACGGTTCATAATCCAGGGTTGGTAAATGGGTTTCGAAAGACCTGCAAGCCCATGGCGTTACCTGCAAAATCTTCTGCTCGCCATGAAATAATAATTCAAGGAGTTTGATAATGAATTCTCTAGACCAGTGCATCACAAAGGGAGTAGTGCCAACCTCCAGAAGGCAATGTATGGCCACCCAAAGAATTGTCCCAGGTCCCTCGACCAATTGCCAATGTTCCATTAGACACTCATGTGGGTGGAAAAGCCTTTGGTAATTATCTCTAACTCCATTTTACATATAAACACAGAATATTTTTGTATAGTTTTAACATACACTGAATTTTCCACATATACAACTACCAGGTACATGGTTCTGTCTGCAACTTTACCAAGAGTCACTCACCAGTTTGTAAAATCCTGTTACTGACACTAGTGCAGCTCTGGATTTGGAGTTTCCCCAACAATACTTCCAACAATCCACATTCATGGCTGTCACATCAGGATGATTCTACATATATGAGCAAATATATTTATTTCAAAGAGTCAATTATAAAGAGAAAGGGTCAACAACAATCAATTGAACAGCTTTCTTTTAGATCAAAACCTATTTGTTATACAGTATTGCAAGCATTTGACTACTTCATGCTGTAGTTGGTGTGATGGAGAAACACATATTTTATACGTTATTTGTTGTTATTTTTCTCCTTTCAAGTCAGGTTGTTGTGTTTTTCTTCCTTCCCTCCCTGTCTCCATCCCTCCTTCCTGTCTGTTCTTTTTCCCCCTTTTTAAAATGATGTGTTTGCAGAGGGTAAGGGGGGTGGGGGGTGGTAGATGAGTGTAAGGGGGATCAAATATATGGTGATGGAAGGAGAACTGACTCTGGGTGATGAACACACAATGGGATTTATAGATGATGTAATACAGAATTGTACACCTGAAATCTATGTAATTTTGCTAACAACTGTCACCCCAATAAATTTAAAAAATAAATTAAAAAAATAATGAAAATGATGTGTTTGAATAGGTTATATTGTCCAAGATTTTCATTAACAGATAGTAAAAGAGATATTGCAAAATATTTATTATGAAAAGAGGGTTGTTGTCACCGAACACTTGAGAATCACTGCTCCAGATGTGTCCTCTGAGTATACTGCTTCCAAAATCTCCTAGAAAGTGTCTAAGGTTACCTTGATCTCCAAAGGTCCAGCACTACTCGGTGACGGTGACGATCAGTCTGAGCTCCTGGGGATCAAGATGCTAAAACCAAACCAAACCAAACAAAAACCCTGCGTCTGAGGGCAGAGGCTGCTTACCCTGGGCCCACTGAGATGGCTGTCCTGCAAGGGCCCAGCTGGGTGGCTCTGGCCCCCTGAGAGCCAGGGCACAGGCTCTGATCCGTAGCTTTCCCAGCCTTCCAGTCCAGTCCTCCTGGGCCCCAAACCCAGCCTGGACGACTTCCCCAGCCGTGGCCCCATGACTCGGACCGCTGTGGCCCCTGACTTCCTCTTACTAATGTTTTTTAAAGAAAAAAAAAAGTAAATCATTACTCAGCCCAGCTCAGTCACCAGGCAAACTGTGTTTAATAAATTAGCTTAATCTATTCCGCAAGTGGTTTGTGAGTGCCGTGTTTCCTCCAGTTAAGGAAAACATTTATATTCTCTCTTTACCCTGCATTCTTGGGCTCCCAGAGTCCCTCCCCGCGGGCAGGCGCAGGGGAGTCATTCCGGAGCAGGAGGCTCCCAGCCCACCGCCTTCGCAAGACTCCATCTCGAGCTCCTAGGCGGGAGGCCGGGAGGGCAGTTGGTGGCCAAGTGGCTTTGTCCTCGTCAGGCCCCTGGCAGTAGCCGGAGGCGCTGGTACCCACCCGGCTTCCTCGCAGCCCCCAGCTCTCACCTCCGCCCCCACCCGGCGCACTTTCCCCTCTTCCAAAGGGGCCTCCTTAACTGCTCCCCATGAAATAATAATTCATTATGTCACCAGGAGGGAAGAAAGGGAGTGTAAGTGTCTTGATGGGATTAGAGGAAACCCCCGCAGAGATGATTTAGGGGCCGTGATAATTCATTTAATAGGGGCCTGGGGCAAATTGCTAGACAGGGAAATGGAACTGAACCAGCCTAGAAAGGGCGCACGACAGGGCTGTGTGGGAAAGCTGCCTTCATTAGCAATATTTAAGAGATTTCATTTAAGAGTGAGTCATAAAATGCAGTACGATTTTATCCACCTAGTTTGGTGGCCTTTAGCTTTTCCTCTGCATGAATATTAAATTTGAAATGGCACTACAGCAACACATTTTGGAAAGTGTTCTTTGGGCTGTTATTTGTATGGTTGGTTTAGTTTCTCGTTTGTTAACCTTTTAAAATGAATATCACTGAAAATGGATAACTGTACAACCAGAACTCGAAAAGATTAGGAAGACTATAATGCTTTAGAATAGGTTGTTACTAAACGGGGTAAAGGATTTAAGTTTTTATTGATCAAAACACAAAAGGCATAGAGAGTGAGTCAGTAAATGGCAAATTACTTTGACAATTCCCAATTTTCATGCAGATTTTGTGAAGCTGCCCCATTCAGAGCCGACATGGCAGCCTGGATGAGACCACAAAGCAGTGAACACAGATGGACTTGCTCACAAACACCCGGAAAAGTCAAACACGCTTCAGTAAAGTACTTCCAGAGTGTTTTCCTGGACAGGAAATATGACATAGTCTTATAAATGTATCGGAACTTACATGTCCTACATAAATACGAAAATATTCCATTTTGCTTACAAGAGGCAAAGATAACTCTAGTTTGATCATACATCTATTTCCTTCAAATATAGATTTTTATCTATTGGGGATGAAGGTGGCTGGGGACGGGGGTTGCTTGAGGTTTTAAAAACCCAAGAAGTTTAAATGTGGAAATGGTGATGGTTCTAGCTACAACTATAATGAAAAAAAAATTCTTTTTGGTATATGTTTTTCTGTTTGGTTTCAATTGCTACTTTCTCACATGTATCTGCCACTCAATTAGAGAATCCCAACCAGGAAACATTTTAGCAAACTCCAATCTTCCCTCTATTGTGTTCAGTATATTAGCATGGGCTAACACTCTTCCCTTCAAAAGTCTTATATTTGCAAAATAAAACATTAACTTTGACCGCCCTCCCCCACATACTTTTAATAATAAAAATAGCTCTTCTAGATATGTTGTATCCATTTTTTTTTAAGTCACAGCTGCGTTCTATTATTTTAACAAAACAACTGGCAGGTCTCTATTCACAGAGCCGCTTTAGCCACACAGAATACATATGATACATAATTAATATGTTCTTTTAAAGACTTTCTTAATCAAAAAAGACTCTAATTACATGTAAAATTATTCACTTACATATATTGGTTTGTGGAATTTTCCACAATGACAGTAAAGTTGGTAGCAAACCTATTTTTATATATAACAAAACTTAGCCAATATCTTTTGTAAGGCATGCATGGTGAGGGTAGTATTAATATTTGTGTTCCTCCTGTTTGTATCCCACCATCTCCTAGCAAAGAAGTTGTATTTTATATCAATTTGTAAATGACTTTGAAATATAGTGAGAGGTTCTATTTCAAATAAAATAACGGTCACTACTGTACTACATAGTCAGTCTCTGGACAAAGACAAGCATCATTTAAGGCTGGTTAAGTTCCCTTCAGAGCCTTTTTCCCTACCCTCAGGCGCTTGACTTTTCTCAGGGCTTCCCTTTAGGGAAAAGCAGCTAGTACCAGCCAGAAACAGCCGTGGTCAATGCTGGGCCAAGTTCTGAGAGAGAAAGAAGCTACTCTTGGACTTAAGAACTTTCTTTCCTTCTTCTTGTGAAAAGTCATTCTAAGCCTGACCAAGGAAATCGAAATAATGATACCTGTTTGCAGCATCTATTTGTGCTTTGCAGAAACAGAACTTAGTTGCCAATCAGAAAGCAAAGAAGCTCTGGGAAATGGGTATGTATGCATATCCAAACTGTTGAGCCTTGGCACAACTGACAGTGTTAAAATGATACCACAGATTTCAACAGTCTCCAGCACTGTAAACACACTGCCATCGCACAATCTGTGTTGGGAACCCACGGTGTGCAGAAGCAGGGAGTATGAGGGAGGAGCGACAAATGCGCGGAATGGTCTCTGTTTCCTGAGAGCCCAGCCCTCACATACAGACACCAGCTGCCACAAAGCCACATGGTTGCCAACAGAGAAGACAGGAATATAACATTATGCACACAACCAAACACCACAGAGGACTGAGGTACCGGGGACAAAATATTTAAAACCAAAAAAGCTGAGCATTGGATGGGTGAGGGAGTATAAATACTTTTAAAAGTCCCATTTTTCTAATAATAAATTCCAGGTTTTTTTTTTATTACAAAAAAAATAAATAAAGGTGAAGAAAATGCATAGCCGATTATTTACATTATTTTCTCGTTTAAAAATATTAATATTTAAGGAGATAGGTCCAACATGGCAGGTTAGTTAATAAAAAAATTACTGAAAAAATATTAATATTTAAGATACTAAATACTATTTCTGTGAACCACATAATTTTAAAAAAAGAAAAAACCTTCACGTGAATGCACCAGAAGAATGAGTACTTGCAGACAGCACACAGATCGGCCTCGGCAACGCATTCTGAGCAACCACACATACCAAGTCTGTTACAAACCACAGACCATTCATTGCTTTTGAAATCTACAAATACTTTGTTACAATAATGTGTGCAACATACACTAAATTTCATTAAAATAAGTTTATACTACAAATTGGCCCGAGCTTTGTGGAAAGTAAGTTGGTACTATGCATCAAAAGCCTCAAAAATGTTTACTTCATTTAATCCAGTATTTTCATCTTTGGGACGAGTTTCTGGGGAGATCCTCTGAAATGCAAACAAAGGTGGAGGTAAAAAGATGTTTACCTTTTATATTTATAGTAGGAAAAAATTAGAAACCACCCAAACATCTAATAGTAGGAATTAGTGAAGTAAATTATGTTAATTTATTTTTATGTCATGCAAATGCATACCTATACGTTTTCTTCTCTGTCCAATAAATAAATTCCATATTTAGTTATCATCGTGATTTTCTTTTGTGGATATATACAGGTGGAACATATACTATGTTTTGGTTAGAAAAATCAAACTTTCAGGTAATTAAGTCTACATTTCATGATGTCATCTGCAGCTCATATTTGGCACCCAGGATACACATATTTATTTATTATTTACACAAATAATAGCACATGACAAATTTGCAAGGACAGCTGCTCTCAGGTCATTGCATTACCTGCAAAAATCTGTTTTCAGCAGCAGACTATCCGTAAATTTGACCCCTTGACTCTTTTAAGTTTCTTTAAAAAAAAAAAAAAAAAAAAACTAGGTCAAGTGGATGTCCCTGTAGCACCATCAGTATATTCAATAAAAACCAAGTATATCTTGTGTTTGAAACATACATTATAAATAGATGTATAGATGGAGTAGATATTGAGAAAAGAAATGGTAAAGATTATGAATATTAAGATTTATATTAATCTATAAGCCTATTAAAGTACAGTAAAACCTGTCCTTCAGACCACCTTTTAAAAGATATCACCTCCCTGATGGGACCACTAAATTTCGGGCCAAATTATTTTCCCATAAAGAACAATGAAAAGAAAATGATTATATTAAGACTACTTCTACTATGGTTTCTTTTCATTGTTCCGCCAAAAATGATTCCAAACAGTAAAATAACATTGATTTTGACCTTGTTAATGAACCTGAAGAACTTCCTGGAATACTCAAACACCGATTTCCATTTTTAACAGGAAAAAAATGGACCCTCTGCCTCACATTGTCGACAACTGCAGCAGCAGGTAGGAATAATTTCATTGGTATTTGGCAGCTGTAACTTATTTTATATTGCTAATGTTCCATAAGGTTTGTCATGTGGATTTTTCTTTGTACCAAAAGCTGGAGATGATTGTGTGATTTGTAAAATATTGAAGAAGACTTCAAACCGAGAGGTTTATTGCATTTCTATTTGGTTACCAAGATTCTCACACACAATATTACTGAAGTGATTTTCAGTTTTCCTAAATGCCGCTCTCTCCAAGGGAACAACTTTCTCTCCTTTGGCCTTGCAAGGACTCCCTGTGGTTTTGACCGGCTTTTCTTCCAAAGAAAACTGCCATGTGATCCACACTCCCCGAGCCCCCCAGGACACCCCATGAGATGGGCCCTGGTTCTCTTAATCAGGTTCTTCTTTAGCTGATTCACGTCAGGCAGAAACACCAGATGCCCTACCCATCCTTGTGTTAGATTTTCAAGGCATATTCCCGAACTCATTAAGTCTGGAATTGCTTTTCTTTGTAGCCTCCAAGAGTACAACACAATGGTTTTTGTCATGTCTCCTCAAAGATATAAGGAAGGATTTAGTTCAGATGTACATATTCTTTAAATGACTCATGTGTGCAAGGAACGCATCTTAAAAGCCTCCAACAAAAGGTAAAGGAGCTGGTAACAGCTGCACATTTTCCAGGCTCCTCTGGGAGGCTTCACTAGACCACACAGCCCTCAAAGTCAGGAACCATGTCCTGTTGTGTCCCTGAGCCCAGCTTGGGGCCCAGTGCCTGCCATCATCAGCCCCTGTAAGCCAGTGTGGACCTGGACCAAGCTGCCAGTCACGCCACTCCAGTCCTGCGCCCACCCCCCCTTTAGCTGTAGGTCACGGGACCATCGTCAGCTCAGAATCACAGGCTCTTGGTGCTGAAAGGGGTCTGGGAGGCTCCTGGTCTAACCCAGCCTTCTTATCTCAGAGAGCAAATTACTGAGGTCTTGTGGGAAGAGATCCCTCGACTGGTGTCAATACACAGCCATGAACATTATGGGTGAAAATAATAGGTGTTTATTTCTGTTCCTAAAAAGAAGCCTGTGATGGGGAAAAAAAGAAAAAAGTATATTTTAGCTGATAGTTTAGAGTAGTAAGCAGCCAGCTGTGTGGTTTGAACTCAAAAATAAACTATAAACATTCACAACTTAATTCCTCAAACACTGGCATATCATAACAATACAGTTTCTATTTTCAAGCAGGATATATATTTTTTTCAGTTTGAAATGGAGACAGCAAGGCATAGTGGACAATTACTGAGTAGCATCTACTAATTTGGGTTCGAATTCAAGCTTTCCCGTTCATTAGTTGTGTGACCTATCCTCTCTGGGCCTCAATTCCTCATCTGTAAAATGGGCATAACAACACAGTCGGCCTCCTGAGGCCATTTGAAGAGCAAAGAAGACAGAGATGTCATGTACTGTACCAGACAAAAGTAAGTTATTTGTTTGCTTGAAAATGAATGTCAAAGCCATGGCCATGCATATAAAGAAAAGAAAATAGGTAAAGAGGAACATACACACCTATTTTAACTTAGACATTCCCTACCCCTTTTGAGCAAGCTAACTAGGTGATCAGATATGCAATGAAACACAGACACCGGGTATAAATCCAGCTGGAGCCACAGGAACAGCCCACCAACACTTCCCACAGTCACCTTGGAGACTGCCACTGCTTCTTCTCACCGCGGCTGTGGGATTAGAGAACTAAGCCTGGATTTTCTCTTTCCAGGCTTTGAAAATGAAGCAAGAAGAGCCCGATTCCCAAGAAGAATATTACAGCTTTCGTTTTGTTCCTTCAATGGCAGGCCCCTTGCCACTCCCAAGTCTGTACAAGATGGGGCGGGTGTCTTCTCCTCAGACTCTCTCCGTAGCTCCCTTTCCTTGGATTCATTTTACTGGAGGTTCACAGACTACAGTTCTCCCTCTTACTTTGCCTGTTTTCTCCCCCCACCCCAACCTGCAAGTAAAGAAAGCAGCTTCAGCTTCTTGCATCAGGAACCAGGATAGAAAAAGCAAAGGGCATTATTTTTGTCCCACTTTTGCTGTTTCTATGGGGACAAGGCGGGCTTATTTTGCCTGCACACTGCTAGGTAGACAGCGATAGGCCGTGAACACCCGCTATCCTCCTCTGACACTGAAAAGACACTTTGCATTTTCATGTTTTTACTCAAACATTTATTGAGGGTTATTACATGCTAAGCACTGTGCTAGGAGATAAAGACATGAACAACAATGTACTCTCTTTCTGAGGTGAAAACCACTCTGCATTTCTGACGATGTCCACTTATTCTGTTTTGCACTTATCTAGTGTTACAGTCAGCCAAAAGGCCGTCCCTCTCCAGAGCAGACGCCACACACAACACTGGGCACCGACTCAAGGCTCAGGAAATACTCATGAAATTGGAGAGTCTTAGAACTTCTGCCGAGGCAGGACCACGGAACCCAATGCCTGTATTGAACCAATGAGGAAAGAGAGGTCAAGAGAGGGCCAGGGACTCATCTGAAGCCACCCGCAGTGGCCTATCTCATCTGTCTTGAGTGGTTTAGGCAGAGTGGCGGCCCAGGCATGTCTCAGAAAATGGCTAGATGTCCTTTCCAGTCAGGAGAGTCTAGGCAGACCAGAAAGAATGGTGGTGACCTGGCCAATGGGCCCTTTGGAGAGTTCAAGAATCTGAAGCAATGTGAGCTGCTGTGGGTTCGTGCCATCACCGGTGTTTGCCTATGTCATCACCACCCGCATCAAACTCACTCACTGCTTTGTTAAGTGCTTTGGGATTTCTCAAGTATAAAAGGTGCTATATAAAATCAATCACAGGAAACGCTGCTGCTGGCAGCTCAGAACAGCTACAGTAAGCGGTGTCCACTCAATCAATAGTCCCTCACTGAGAAGAGGAAAGAATACCATTAAAAAGATGTGCTTTTAGAAAAACTTCCCTCAAGAAAGAAAGGAAAAAAAAGCCTACCTCACAAAGAGTATACAGAAAGCACACAATATATTATTCCTCCACGAGCAATATTAGACATGATGGAAAGAGTTGCTTACTGCTTCCCACATACTTTTGCTTTCATTTTAACCATGCAAGAACACAAATCGATACACACTGAGTCTGAGAAAACTTGTAGGCCCCATACAGGAAAGGGCTATTGGATTGTAAAATCCAGTTATAATAGAAAAGTGGAATTAGCGCTCTGGCAAGAGGGTAGAAAAGAAGTGATTTCTAAAAATTTCTTGCCAAAGAACAATATGCATGTCTGGAATACAGTATATCTTGTCTGCCTTTAGTTATTTAACTGTAAGGAAAATATATAGATGTATAACATTTTATCATGTTAAAGAACTGTGCTCCTTACACAATCCTGAAAAAATATTGATTTGAGATATTCTGGATTTTCATTTTATTTCAGAAGATGAAAATGACAAAAAAAAAAGCATGTTACCATATACACGAACTCATGATATTTCTTAGAGATATGACTATTAAAGACAGTAATTTAAATAGGTGAGAAAATTAGGGAGAAGACGTAGTATTTTTAATCCATAAGCTACTGTTTTGTTAATTACAGAAAGGTAATGTGGGAGAGAGAGAACCTTAAAAGCAAAGAGTACAACCATTGAAGTTCTCATGAACACTTGTATATAAGAAGAAAGCCCTTCTAGAGTTTGCCTAATGAAGTACTCCTGTGTCCTGAAGGAGTATTTTAAATCAATCATCAGTATCTCTTCAAGTCTTTTCCCTCAGACTTCAGTAGGAGTTCAAATTGCTAAAGCATGTGTGATAAAAAAAACAACAAAAAAAACCCTCACATTTACAAAAAAACGTGTAGGTCTCTTAGTCCAAGCATTTTAAACACTTGAGTGCACGAGAACTCCTGGGGGAGCTTGTTGGCTGCTGACTTTGGGGGCTCATGGACCTCACCTTAAGAAATGGTGTTCCTAGTCCCTTGGTTGCAGATTAGGAAACTACAATACATGGCTGTTTGACAGTGACTTGCCCAAGTTCACCCCACTAGGCGATTGTAGGGCCCAGACCCTTTGTCACCCAGGCCTCCCACTAGTCACACAGCACTGCTCTTTCCCTTCAGCACCTGGTCCTTCTCTTCCAAATGGTTTTGTTTACTGTCAAAATCCTTCTCAAACTGTTCACCCAGAACAAATGATGTTCCTTTCATGGAGATAATTCTGGAAGTTTCCCCCCTCTTCTTTCCTTTCACAGAGTTCTGTATAACCATTTCAGTCTATGAAATTAGAATCAAGTTTAATCAGTTTATTGTATGAAGGTGACCACTTATAAACCTAGCGCCGGTTATTTTGGTGATGACTGGTTTTGAAATTCTCAAGAACTCGGGATGGAGGTGGGGGAGACATGTGGACCTGGTCAGTATATGTCCTATTTCAGACTTACAGCCCCCTTGGTGGTCCCCACCTTAGATTTCAGTAGTTTCCTTAAAGTGAATATATGTCACAGAGTCACTAAATGATACCCAGAGCGTGACCATATTGCCAGAAATTTCAGATTAGACCTAGATTTAAATAGGCACACTCAAAATTCTAGCACTTCTTTTTCCTTGGTTGAAATAATTTTATTTTGCTTTCTTTACTCAACTCTCTTAAAATCTAGCCACAGCAATGGGAAAAAGGCTTAATAATTCAAACACATCCTGAATAATTCAGACACAGCCTTTTGCACCCCAAAAGCCATCATAGAAACTCCAAGTGATTCACACACAAATAAATCTTAATTCTTCAGCAGAATTACTTAAAAACCCACCAAAAACTCCTTTCTCTTCTATAATTAAGGTTATTCTTTGATTGCTCATCATACTGGGAGTCAGGGAGAGCCATGGGTACATATGACACTCAAACTCCATTCTATGTGGAGTTCTATCCTATTCCCTCTATGAAATATCTTGTCACGCAATGATAAAATCAACTTCTTTGAGTTTTAGTTTCCTCCATGTAGGGTCTGAAAGAGAAACAAAAAGCCAAAAAGGAGAGTGGACAATAAAAGTGGCAGAAAACTGGAGATATACTATAACCCCAACCTCAAATACCTGAGACATGGCAACTCTTTCAAATACTGAAAGAGTCTTTAAAATTTTGATTCTGCTTCATAATTTACAGATAAGTGACAAAGAAAAACCTACTTTTCAACTATTTCTTAAATCTACAATTTAAAAAATCAGTTTTTATTTGACAGAAAAGTTTAATTTTTAAATGTCTGAAAAATTAATATT
Source organism: Rhinolophus sinicus (assembly GCF_057876585.1). Taxonomy (NCBI): domain Eukaryota; kingdom Metazoa; phylum Chordata; class Mammalia; order Chiroptera; family Rhinolophidae; genus Rhinolophus; species Rhinolophus sinicus. The sequence continues at coordinate 50,015,544 of NC_142503.1, forward strand.
GACAAGATATAACAAAAACATTCAGTATTTTTCTCATATGCTTACAGGGTTTATGGCTTGATTGGAATAATGATGCATATGAGGAATATCTGTAAGATTTAGTTGTGTGTGTATGTGACACTGTGTAAGATATTTAACCTTTCTGGGTCTTAGTTTTCCTATCTGCAAATAGGGCTATAAGGAGGGTTTGATGGTCTCTAAATCTCCTTCCTGTTCTAGGAGTATACAAAGTAAGATCTACAAAGTGTAATAATTAGGATGAACAAAATGTTTCCTGTGTGAATCTCAGTCTTTATGATGACAACATGTATTATTAATTTTTTCAGAAAAGTTAATATCTATTTGTGCTGTTTTGGTTGTTTAACTATTATTGTTCTAATGAGGATGGTTAACTTAAATTTTATGCTCTGGCCAGCAGTTTGGATGAATTTAGAGTTCTACACCTGGATTAAAAATAGATTAAATTCATCCAGCATGCTGTTAGTTAAATGGAGCTGGGATTTCCCCATTGCAGATCCAGCTTCATGATTTTCTGACAGCAAATGGATTAAATTTCAGTGTTTGCGACTTCCAGAACATGTTCTGCCATCCTTCTCTCTATATTTGACAATGAATGGGCTTTCTGTGGCCAGCTATTGAAATTTTCAATAGTGAAAATTTATTTCATTCTATTATCCAAATATGCAGATAGCCAGATCACCATTTTCTGAAAATACATTAAATAGAATGGCACAGAAGCCTGACTATGGCAGTGAAAAAGGCAATTTTGGACAATTCAAGGAGATCTACAGCCAGGTCACAACTCTTTCATAGCTTCACTATAAAAATCTCAGCTTCCAAAAGGGAGGGCTCTCATGATGCAAGAGAAATAAGTAGGAGCTGTACCAAAGTACATTATATTGTGACACAAAAAGCATAAATCATGTGTGTATGAAAATCATAAGCCCTAAGCTTTAGAGAGAGTTGTGCAATTGACAATCAAATGGAGCTTAAAAGGAATTACGAGGTTTCCAACTAAAGTCTTGAAATAAAGAAAGTAATATTTTACGGCAAAAAATTGCAAATGTCAAGTTTAAATCATAAGACTTTGCACCATTGAGCTACTAGCTAGTACTATAGCTTCTTCAGTCCTTAACACAGGAAAGACCAACTTTCATGCTCAATAAAACTTAAGAACTTTAGAAATACATTTAGGAACATAATTCATGTATTTGTGACTTTCCCCCTCCCTAAATGGCTAATTGTAGAAGAAAAATGGATGAGCATAAGAACTTCTTGGATGGTAACCTATTCCACCATTTGCTTTGGGCTGTTATGAGTTCTTGTGTTTTTTAAATAGGGCTGCCACCAATTTGGCCATTCAAAGAAAAGGGGGGTCTAGGGAATACGGAAGGCGGTCCTCTTTTCCCCCCTCAGACACATCTAGTTCTTGTTCTGGAGAACCATAGGGCAAACTGAGCTACCCAACCGCCAGCCAACCAACCACCAACGCCCATGGAAAGCCGGAACCCAGCTGCCCAATTCATCGCTCCTGTCCAAAGCCAGACAGGTGGCAACCCAGATTGAATCTCTTGTTGTGGGAATGATTTGATTCACAAACAGGGTTATTAAATTTTATATGGAGACACAGGCAAAAGCCACAAGATCCTGGAGAGAAAGACCTGATCCACATAAATTTATCTTAATAGCTGTGAATTCGGGAGCATAAAGCAGAAAAAAAATTAATGGAAAGGCATTTCCCCTCCTCCGTCTGCCTGCTTCCCTCCACCCCCCAGCACATAATGTGCCCACACACATAGATCAGCCACTGCCACGACTCCATCCAGCCCTCGCAGGAGGAGCCCAACACATTGATCCGAGCCCATTTTGACATATAAACTCCAATTTGGCCCCAAGTCACTGCGAGTGGACACTGCCACCAACGGCTGTGACACAAGGTTATTTGTTGTTGCTGTTCGCTGCCCCTGTTTGCACATTAATCCAGTGACAATTAGGTGTCAGCGAGCGTTGTTTCTGCTTAGCTGATAGCCTTGGGCTCTGCGCTTGAAGCCCTAATCAGGAGTGTAAACTCTGCTATATTTCAATTTGGAGAAGCGCTCTTCCGCTAAGAGGCCCCTGGCACTGCGATAAATAAAACGCCTATTTACTCTATTGCCACACTTAGACATCTAATGCACTTACTACCAGCCCCCTAATCATAGCCTACAGTTAAAACCGCCTATAAATCACTCCGTTCTCATCCTGCACATTAGTGAAGCCATTTTCCCCAAACCCCACAATGAGCACTGTTTCCTTTTCTTGTTAGTCAAAAGCTAGATGATTTTTATTAGGTTAAAGACGAGTTCACAGATGGTAAATCGCATGGAGAGAAATGAGCTGGAGAGTTACACCTAGTCAGCGCGGGACAGGCTCCGGGGCTGGGGTGGGATGAGGTTCTTGAACCCAGGCGGAAGGACTCCTAAACGTGGTTGGATCCGAGCCCCCACCCTACCTGCACCGGTTTCGGGGTGCGGCGGCCTCGGGGGCACCCAGAGCAGGCTGCGGCCTGGCCTGGGAATCCCGCACCCAAGCACGGTGGGCTCAGCCTGGCATCCTCCTCCAAAACTGCCCGCACCCCCTAAAAATGTGAGAACTGCCTCATCCCCCTTGGTCTGGCCGTGCACGTTTCCCACCGACGCCGGCTCCGAAGCGAGAGCCCCCACTGGAGGCCGGGAGCCGCGCGGTCCCGGGGGACCGCGAGCACAAAAGCCCAGCCCGCAGCCCCGGTTCCTAGCCTTCCTTTTCAATTCTCCCCCGATCTCAGGTGGAATTAGGAGGATTAAAGCGGCGAGTAAATGAGGCGAGTGTGCAAAATGACTCCTTTCTGAACCAAACGGCATGCTCCGTGCTGGGGAAATGAGATGCACATTTAAATCTCATCCATCCGCCGCCTGCGGCCACCGCCAGGTACCTGCCTACTTAGCCCAAGGGTTAATTAATTGAGGCTTCAATGCACTATTGCAAGAGCATTATTGCATTTGATACTCTACATCTGTGATTTAAAACTCTTTCAGTCCCTTGTCAGCAAGGGAGGGTTTTTAACTAGGAAATTAGCATTCAGATAAGGGAACGCTCTATTTGCTTCTGAAAGGAAGGAAATATTAAGGATGCTAGTGCACAAACCGGGCTGTCATATCCTGTCCCATCCTGGAGGGAGCGCGAGGGCTCGGCTCCCCCGGGAGCACTGGTGACAGTGGCCCGGACTCCTGCAATGGATACCCGCATGAGGGGCGGGCAGGGCAGGAGACACCCCCCCCCCCCCAGTGGCCAGCGGGACCCCACTCCTCGCAGTCTCCCACCTGCTGGGGTGTGTTTGCCTCTACAAAGTCCAATAATATATTTTCTTCCTACTTCTTAGGAGGTGATTCCTCTTAAAATGCATTGCCACATTACCTCAAATGTTGGCTTTCTGACTTCCTGCAGGGTTTTCACACAGAGGAAGTAACCCAGTTTCTTAAGGAAGAACAAGTGGTAAACATCGCAATAGAATTTTAATGACACTCAAACAAAATCAGGGACAAGACTGCTGTTAGTGATGATTACCCTTATTATTTTAAGTATTAGATTCAAGAGTTAAACACACAAATGTAAACACACTTTTCCTGCTTGTAATTCTTCAGCAATTTTAACAGTTTTACTACTTGGCGGCATTTGCATGTGACTGTGGGTGTGTAACAAACTAAAGAACGACAACAAAACGCAGTGATTGACAAACTAATGTTCTAAATCAGAAACTAGTTATAATCCTGTCACCTAAATGTAGGCACAGTTTTCAGGCGAAATGGATACATCTTTAAGTTCTGGACTCTCAGGCAAAAACTTAAAAAAAAAAAAAAAGAAAACCACAAAACCTTTGGCACTTGCTAACTACAAGAGGAACAAATTGCTGGTGGAAAGGAGACTGTTTCTTTTCTTGAGCTCCTCATGGCCAGATACGTTTAGAAGACTCAGGAATCCTTCAGTAACAAACACTTTGCCAAGTGCAAGGAATTATAATTTTGTTTGTACTGAAGCTGATGAACCATGGGCCTTAACTAGGTGACAGCATCACCTACAGTGAGATTCCGTGGGGAAGCCCAAGTCAACAATCTGATCTAAATGAAGTTCTTTGGAACTTCCATTAATCAAGCAAAAGATTGGGATAATGATCCATTTCTGTCTTTGAATACTCTTCCTGAATCAATTACCCAGAAGTTGCCTACATTGCTCAAATTCTACTTTCTACACCTCAGCAGCATTAAAAAAAAAAAAAAATCAGAAAAAGCTGGTGATAATAACAAGAAGTCATAGTTGGGTTATATGTTTGCCTTATGGTTTCTTGGCTATTTCCATTCAAACTTTGAGTCACAATACGAATTAATAAGTTGCTTTGGTCCATTTTGTTCCTAAGGGCCAAGTACTCTAACATTGTGGTGCACGTAACATGTCAAGTGTTTTACAATCCATCCAGCTCGTATAGCATTGTCTCACTGGTGTCATTCACCTTTCTGCTACCACATGCAGAGAGACCAGATACTTTCCATTATTTTAAATCTGCTTGATATAATCCTTTAGAAGTTGGAAAACCAGAACTTGCCTTTCTGTCAGCTTTGTACCACATTTTTCCTACATTGCTCACACTGGTTTTTTATAGGAAAGCTTTTCCCCCTGACTCCTGGGTAGCCTGCATTGGGGTCTTCCAAATAAAAGAGCACCACAGGAAGAGCTCACAGCATTTTGGAAGAGAAGAAACACACTAGTAACTCAATAAGCTCCAAAAACTGATAAAATGAAATGGTGAAATTTTAATCTGTGTACTTGACAGCTATGCTTTGGGGACATTCAGTGATATGAATCCCCTGAGATTACTCTCCTTTCCTAACAGAAGTGGAGATCTGCACATTTGGAGTGGCTCATAGCACCAACTGGATGCCAATTGGTATCTGGGAGGAAACGTGGACCTACATACTGAAAGGTTTGATTATGATACACACAATTTGAGCATCTTTCCTAAGGATGGAGCCAGCAAACTTATACCATGAAACAGACTCTGTCCAAAATAAGAATATAATGAAACAGAAAATGAAAGTGACATTCTCACTAGGAAACTGGTACCCAGCAAAAGTATTCTGCAATAAGGAATGAGAATATCTATGACTGCAGAGCATAAAATTAGCCACAAAGATATCTCTAATTTGTGAGTTTGTTCCTTGCCACTCCACCCAAGTCCCCTCTGGCTTCATTTCTCTCTCTCGGTCCAGCTGGAACTTTTCTTGCTGGCTCCCAACCACACCAAATGAAACCCTCAGCTTTTTACTTAGTAGGGTCAGAGGAAAAAAGGAATGTGCTCCTCTCTGCCCCCGCCCCACCATGCCACCACGTTCCTGACAGAAGCAAGGACCCTGTGTTCTCTTGTAGCTCCCTGGCTGCCCCCTCAGTGAGCAATACAATACCCCAAATAGGCTTTGCATAGATAACTTGCTGGACCAACTAGTGAAATCCCATTGTGGCCCAAAGGGCCATTCCCAATTTCTGGAATCCAGTTTTGTTGCACTGAAAAGAATAGCTAAAGAGTGAGCCAGACCTAAGCCTGAGAGATTTGAAGTGCACACAAAGGTGTGAAATGAGATTTGACCTGTAGACCTCCTGAGGGGCAGCCAGGAGAGAGGATGGATCGGAGTCCCCTGGGAGCATCGGATGCTTCGATGGCTGACGGCAGTGAAGCGGAGCAGCTCACTTCTTCAAGTGGAATCTATTGAGCAATGTGATGATATGATAACTATTAAAAACAAAAACAAGCCTCAGTCTTTCTTTACACAGAAACACCGATTTTTTTGTTTGTGGGTTTTTGTTGTTGTTCTGATTTCTGCTTTCTGATGGAATTTATTTTTCATGAAGGAGGCAAAACAGTTAGCCTGGATAGCTGAAGGTGTCACTCCAGAACTCATCAATTGTAGGGCTGGCTCTAAAGTTGGTGCTTGACAAACCAAAAAACATTGGCCTTGCCTTCCAGAGAACCTGCTCTGTGAACCTCTTCTTTTGAACATGGCGCCTGGGCTTCCTCTGACCTGGAATGTATCAGGTGAGACCATGACCCTTTTGCCAGTCCAAAGATGCTAATGAGTCTCTGCTTCTGCTGGCCAGGTTGATAGCACGGGCCCATTTCCCGGTTCAGAATGGAAAGTATGGGTGAGGGATCCCAACTCATCTCTCCCTCCCACAGATAGAAGGGAAATAATTCTATTATCTGTTCCTGGGCCACAGGCACATAAGAGGCAGGTAAACTCCAGGAAGTCAGCAGCTAGAGAATCCATCAGGAAAAGCCAGGAGAAAATAAATTTAAGAGCTACCTCACATTCCCCTGGAATTCAGTGGGAATGAACTATAAACACAAAGGTAACAGACACGCGAGTATATAAACTTTTCCTGGTAGCAAAGGAACCTCATGATGAAAGGTTGAAGGAATAATACTCTTTAAAAAGGGAATCTTATTCTGGTAAACACTCATAGAAGGTTTGACTAGTTTAAACGAAGGTGATTTTTTTCAGAGGGCAGTTTATTTGCTTAAAACAGTAAATATCAAGTTGAGAAATGCCCAATTTTCAATGGAAAGAAAAGAGCAGCCCTTCCATTCGGGGTTTTCTTTTCCTTAGGAAAGGAAAGCAAACTCACACAGAAGCTTCTGCAGAAGCGCCGTCTAAGCAGCACTCACAAACGCAGCAGAAATCTTTGGGGATTCAGGATCTTACGGTTCTTACAGTCCAGCTGATCTGGAAAGAGATTATTTCATTAGCCACACCCCCAAAGTTGGCTCTGTTAGCAAGTGTAATAGGACTTTTTTCAGTTTCATAAAATATCTTGATAACTAGAAAGTGCCAGTTAATGGTAACCTGTTCCAACTATGAATTTCACAAAGATTAATATACCCCTTTAGGTTTCTTAAGATTCTATCAGGAGGCCTCCCCCAGTCTTGGGTGTTTTACAATCTCTGTGGGCATGAGGCTCAACTGAAACTACCATTCAACAGCCTAACTGTCATCTTCATCTTCTTCTGGCATAAAAATACATATTTTTTCCCATAATAAAGATTTTTTATAATAGCAATAAAGTAACTCCAGAGAACATGGTTGTCTTGAGATAGCTTAACTGTGTCTGGTATCTCATAACGCCCTGGGGATACAGCAGGCCCATAATACTCCCTTTTGCTGCCATGTCTTTGCTTAATTAAGGAATAAAGCCAAAAGGTCAATGCTGGAGAAAAATGTAAATCTTCAAAACTTTTCACTCTTGACCCAAACTCTGTGTCATAAAACCTCAGTTACCTCTGTAACAAGAAGCACGCTTACCCAGTCAGCTAGGAGATACCAGAATACACATTCTTTAAAATATAATTTTGACACCATGAAAATAAATTCCTGACCTCTGTACCTGGAATTATGATCCTGGCCTTCTTAGAAAAAGACCCTCACAAACCACCTGCGTGTCATACCCCCCCAGTGAGAGGAAAGCACTGACAGCAGACGCCATCTACTTTGTCAAATATGATTCGCCACTGTATTTCAGTGCATCAAACATGGTGTTGACTCTCATACAGCTAGAAGGCGAGAAAGTGAGGTTTGTGTGTGTCATAAGCAGGGAAAATGAATATGTATATTCATCTCTACGGCTTATTCATTATTCCATTGCTGCTGTGAATGCAAATATGATTTCAGCTCCAATCGTTTTATTAGTTCACTGATTACTGTCCATGATAATGAGCGAGGTGGTTTGGGCATTGGTTTAGTTTACTGGAGCTGCAATCTTTTGCAGTGGAGCTTTACGGACTCTATCATATGTGCCACATTCCAAATGGATATTTCTGACCAATGATTCTCATTTTAAACAGGAGATGCTTGGTCCCTAAACTGATTTGTTAGAGCTGGTACAATTAAATAATAAATATTTACTTGCCTTCAAGACATAGAACCTTCCTATCACATTCATGGCTGTGCTAATTGGAGGAAAAGTGTGATTCCATTATGGAACTAATTATATGTCATCTGTTTCTCTCTCAGATGAATAAATGGACAGACAGATGCTATGCTGATCAATTAATGTTGTGATAGATCAATCAATTGATCTGGACTCAGATAATGTGTATTTATGAAAGACAGAATGATTTATTTATTTTTTTCTAGCAAATATGAGAATCCAAATGTGACTTTATTGTACAGATGGGAACAGATGATGAGCAAAGAGTTGCCATTGTATTCTTGCTGTGAAAAAGAAGCCATCCTTCTTCTTTCACTTATATATTCAGCAGACATTACGGCTCAATAAAAATGGATGTTTAAATATTTGATAAACATGGGTAGAGCAATGCATTGCTAAAACTGCTAGAGTAGTCTGGCAGAGTCTCATGGAAACATAAATTAGCCTGTACAAATGGAACTGTTTGCTTATTCTGGCCTTAAAATTACCTCTTTCTCTCTTCGCTCTCATTTTTTCTTTTCTTTTTTTCTTTTCAATTGTTATGTGATGGGGCTTGGGTTTTCACTGGAGGAGCTTCAAATTATGCAAACTGTCAGCTTCACTAACCAAGTTAAATGAATCTTGCACTGGTGCCTAGACATTTGCAGTCTTCTCTTAGCTATCATCCAGTGGAAGCAAGAAGAGAGGGGTCTCAAGCTCTATTGCTTTCACTTTCCTGACACTCTCCTCATATCATTTTGAAAGTCAAGTGTGTTAAACTCATCACAAATATGGAAGGCTCCTCAGGTTGGTCTATGCAGTAAAAGCTGATCCTGCTATGCCCCAAGCGGGAGGCTGGCCCTGGCACCAGTTTCTGGGAGTCTCCCTCTTACCAACATGGAGTTTTGGTTGGGCAGAGAAAAGTGGCATCTGGTGGACAGAGGGATGCCAAAGAAGGAGGTACATGGCTGTCCATGGGGGTTGCCAAATGCCAGCATTTTTATCTAGATGGGCTCTGGGCTTCATGGACAGAATACAGAAATAAAAAACAAAAGGCACCATTTCCGTGTGTGTGTGTGTGTGTGTGTGTGTGTGTGTGTGTGTGTGTTTACATTTTGACAATTGTTTTTCCTGGCCTCTCCTTCATTATTCACGGTTGGTGTTTCCAAAAACAGTAAATGAAGCTATAGAACTTACAAAGTAAAATGACTGACATGCTTGAACAAGATAGGTTCCCATACCAAGGGCTTTTAGTAAAGTTAAATAAAGAGTAGGATTACAGTAAGGGTCACAAAATGTGGAATTCACTTAGCAAACATAGAGGCCATAGAGCAAACAATGGAGAGGTTTGGGTTTATGGAGTTGTCAAATAGATAAATCAATTTAATTGCTGAGTACCTGCTATAATAGATGCCAGGCATGCAGCAAGGTGATCTACCTAAGAAAAAGAAGTGGTAACTGTACTGAATTATAATTATAGAAATAGAAAATGTTCTGTCTAGACCAGGGTTTTTGAAGTTTGGGGCACCCAGGACATAAGCATTAGATCCAGATGCAGTTGCCCAGCCTCCACCCTTCTGACTGAATCAGGTTGGTGGGGGTGGGGAGATAAGGGTGAGGTAGAATAGCGGTGGGAATCACCCCAGTTTAGAACAGCATCTCAAATGATTCTTACCCACACTGAAGTCTAAGGACGCTGATCTAAGCCATCAGGCCTCCCATTACATGACTGCAAGACCATCTCTTGCGATTTGCGTTCTAGTTTGTATTTGTTCCCTAGTGTATTAGTTTCTTATGGCTGCTGTAACAAATTACCACGAATGGAGTGGCTTAAAACAGGACAAATTTAGTCTCTTACAGTTCTGGAGGTCAGAAGTCCAAAATGAGTTTCACTGGGCTACAGTGAAGGTATTGGCAGGGTAGGACTCTAAGGGGAAATCTTGCCATTTCCAGCTGCTAGAACTGCATTCCTTCTATTCCTTGGCTCATGATCCCTTCCTCCATTTTCAAAGTCTTTTTTGACTCTGATGTCCTCTACTTCTGTTGCATGGCCTTCCTCTCTTCTGTGTCAAATCTTTCTCTACTTCCCTCTTACAAGGACACTTGTGATTGCATTTAGGGCCTAGTAGGATAATTCAGGACAATCTCCACATCTCAAGATTCTGAACCATACAAAGTCTCTTTTATCATATAAGGCAACATTCACAGGTTCTAAGGATTAGAACATGGATGCCTTTGGGGCTATTATTCAGCCTATCACACCTAGTCTTGTCAGTTTCTTTTTTTTTTCAGGTTTATTGAGGTATTAGGATGGTGCAAAAGTAACTGCAGTTTTTGCAATTATTTTTAACCCTTTAAACCACAATTACTTTTGCACCAACCTAGTATAATTTACACAGAATAAAATTCACCCATTTAAAGCGTACAGTTTGATGAGTTTTGACAAGAGTACACAGTTGTGTAAATACCATACTCAAGATATAGAACATTCTATATCTATGTTCTTGTGCCTCTTTGTGGGGATCTGTTTTCTGTTCCTATAATTTTGCCTTTCCTAGAATGTCATATAAATGGAATTATACATAGTGTAGTCTTTTGTGTCTGGCTTCTTTCACTTAGTATGCTGTTTTTGAGATTCACCCATGTCGTTAATTTGTTTCTTTTTATTACTGAATGGCATTCCACTGAATGGATATACCACAATTTCTGTATCCATTCACCAGTAAATGACATTTGGGTTGTTTTCTCCTTGGGGGATATTATGAATAAAGGTGCTATAAACATTTGCTTGTAGATCTTTATGTGGACCTGTTTTCATTTCTCTCAAGTCCCTAAGAATGGATGGAACTGACGGATTGTGTAACAAGTATGTTTAACATTTTAAGAAACTGCCAAGCTCCCTTCCAAAGTAGTTGTATGATTTTACATTCCTACTAGCAGAGTATGACAAAGTTCTAGTTCCTTTATATCTTCACCAATACTTGATATGGTCTTTCTTTTTAATTTTAACAATCCTAGTGGGTGTAATGGGATCTCATTTTTGTTTTAATTTGCATTTCCCTGATTCTCAATGGTGTTGAACACATTTTCATGCACTGATTAGCTATCTGTTTATCTTCTTAGGTGAAGTGACTTTTTAATATTTTTGCCAATTTTTAATTGGCTTGTTGGTCTTATTATTGCATCATCAAAGTTCTTTACATATTCTACATACAAGTTCTTTATCAGATATGTTGGGCAAATATTTTCCCTCATCTGTGGCTTATCTATTCACTTATTATTAGCATCAATTATTTTTTAAATTGAGAATTGGGGTTAAAAAAATCCATCTAAAGTGGACTCATAATACAAAACTTTTGACAGGAAAGCTTTTAAAAAGTAAAACTAAATTAAGTTGCATACATTTTTACATCTCAATTTGGAGCTTAAAACTAGTTACTTGAAAAGAAAGTCATCTGGACCCCAGACTCCCAGACCCGTTTTTAATTTCCTGCTCTGTGACTGAAAATTCTATTTCTTCAGCTGTAATTTTCATGGGGCACAAAACAGCATTTGTTATTCTCTCAACATTTGGCTCTGTAGCAATTGTAAAATGCTAATCATGGCGCTGAGCTGACAATCCTCGGTGACATTGGCATACCGCAAAAAGCGTTTGGCAGGGGCTGAGGCTATACATATTGAAGTTGTTTATTTATTTTTGTTTAAGAAACAGACAGACAAGTTAATTTCACCTCCATTTGGGACACAGAAAAGAATCAATGTTTGCCAAATAGAAAAACACAAAATTGGTAAAGGGAAAAAATTGTATTTTCAAGCTTCTAAAATGGAATTAGAAACAGAGAAGAGAGGGGGAAAAAGTTACACAAATGAATAGAGCATATCCCTCTTAAAATGGACTCAGCCTTCTATTTGAAATTCTTGCTTCTTGAAAGTTCCCTGACTGAAGATTCGGTCCCATGCTAAGAGTCAAAAGCAACTTCAAAATACCTGGCAGGCATTTTCAATGACACTGTTTTAAAATCATTCTGTGACTTGAGGGTTGGGGTGAATACTGAAAATTGGAAAGTACAAATTGCTTCCTGCTAGAAATACACCCTTGTTTGAAGGAGGTTTTACAGGGCAGAGCCTTATTTTAACACCCTGAACCTCTGTCTCCCGAGGGAGAAATGTGTAAGTCATGTTCTGAAAACCAGAACCCAAATTCCTGAGGTCAGGGCTGCCAGATCAGGATGGGAGTGGGTCCCCATCTTGGTACAGAGGGAGAGCGGGGAGAACAGAACAAACCCTTGCCTCAAGCTCTTGCCCCAACACTGCTGCCAGGGTGCGCTGGAGAGGAATGTTATCAAAGCATCTAATCCTGCCCTCCTGTCAGGGCAGACACCAAGCCTGACAGGGACTTTGAATGCACAACTGGCTCAAAGCTGATTACCTTCAGGTACAGTTAGGTTGAGTTAAAAATTCCATTAGCAGTGTACTGGCATTGGGAACAAGGTTTCACAGAGGTGGGCTTTTTCTAGTTAACAAGGAAGAAATGGCTTCTCATTTCACAGTTATCACAGGGAGAGGACACCAGTTTGTTTACCTTCTACAAAGGGGAAGCACCTGGGCTCCGCAGGCCTGGAGGCAGAGGCCAAGAGTCAAAGAGTGAACACACTTTTCAGGGCAAAAACAGGTTGTCCCCCAGCCATCAGCCCAGACAGGAAACACAGGGCCCCCTCAGAGCAACCCCACGTTGGAAGCCCACCCCGCCAACACCGCCAGTCACCCAAACGGTTCTCAAACTGTTTTTCATTTTCTCACAATAACCATCCTCTCTTGTCCTAAACCAAACACTGAAACATTGCCCTCTGTTTACCAAGCTCAAAGGCGTGCACTAAAGGTGAGTGTTATTTGCTACTCTCTGCTTTGCTTTTAATTTCATTCTAGAAGAAAATCAATTAGACCATCAGAGTCCCATCTTCCTTATTGGAGGCTTTAGGGCTTGAATAGCTCATAGAAGTACTTCCCCTGGCCTCAACATTTTAAGTGCTTGATTATAATGGTTTTAAAAGGGGGGGAAAAAGAAGAAGAAGAGACAAGCAGACAGGCAACTTCAGAACAAAACTAGGCATTTAAAAGGACTCTTCAGGTTGAGCTGTTTTTCCACTCAGGCAATCTCGTGTATTGCTGATATTGTTTTACAATCAGGGCTTACATTCTCTGCTTTTCTCCTTGTCTGCACGCTTAAACTGTTCATTAGCTGAGAATGGAACATCCTGGCAGAGCCAGGAACCAACAAAGCAGCCACTGGGGCTCTGAGAGAATAGCTCTTTCTGCCACATAGTCATGGTCCTGGGAGCCCTCGCCAGTGCCCTGGTGTGTGGCACCAGTTTAGGTGGAGGGTGAGGCCTCAGTAGTCAGCATGTGAGCGCCCGTGGGAGAGCATGGAGAAGACTGACGCCCCAAACCGGTACTAAGAAAACACCTGGTGGGGCTTCCCAGCGACCTCACAGTCAGCCTGGACTTTGGGGACTTCCAGCCCTCTCTCAGAGGCTAGCATGATGGTTTGTGCACTTAGCTCAGTGTTGACCAAAATATGGCTGAGGAGCTATGAAGGGTTGAAGTGTATGGTGAGCCACGTTACAAGGGCAAAGAGCCACTCATGTCAGGTAGGCGTAGCAGAGGCCCTGGAACACCTTTGGAAAAGACCACGCGGGGCCCCTTCAGGGAGGAGCTTAGCGCTGACGACTTCAGAAAGCCAACACACAGCCAACCAGCTTTGGGCTGTTCCCAGATAAGGACCTATATTTGTGTCTCATTCCCCCACCAAGCTGTGACCTGTGGATGTGTCAGTGGCTTTTGGGCCTCATCGCTATCCCTCTGGGCTAGAACACTCATGTCTCGGGAAGGTATTTGCGCATGCGGCAAGGAAGAGAGAAGGAGGAGGAGACGCTGAGAATCGCTGTTCTGCTCACGATGAAGCTGCTAGGGGAAAGTTTTGAGGGGAGAACCCTGAGCCACGTGCTACAAAAAGGTCTGTTTCCGCTGAATTCTGCAAAGGACAGGAGAGGGTTCTCCAGGTCTGAGAGGGTGAAGGGCAGGTCAGGAATATGGGAGTCAGGCCCAGCCTGGCTAGCTTGCCTTGAGGTTTGTTCCTGGCCCTACAGACGGCCTTTGGGAACATGGTGGGAGACGCTGAGAATGAGTCCTTGGCCTTCTCTTTCTGCCGTTCCCCCTCACCACCTCCCCCTGGCTCTAGGCACTGGTTAGGCATTTGGCACATTTTAATCCCTTGCAAGCAGAAGGGTCTCTACGATTTTAGGTGGAAATGTTTGTTGATCACCACGGTCAACAGGGTGGAAAGACCACCCTCTTAGCCAGCGCAGGGCCTTAGACAGGGAGAAGGAGCCCACCCTTTGCTGCCACACCCCTGGCCTTTAATGGTGGGACTCTCTGCCACCATCTATGGCTTCCTCTGCTGTGCTCTACACACCTACCTGAATGAGACGAGGGGTTTATGGAAGATTATTTTTGGTTTTCATTTTCTTTGAATATGGGCCTTGTTGAATATACAAGGTTACGGGCATAAAAGGGACCACGCGTTCTGTGGAATAACATCCTGATTAGAGCCCTGCAGGTGGCTCCCTGCCTCTCACTAGACACCTTCTCTCCTCCCCACGTCTATTTACATCACAGACCCTCCCTCCCCCGAAGTAATTAACAGTCTACAAATGATCCCACCAGCCAGTGTGGTGCTCTGCTGCCACCAGCTCTGTGCAACTGTGGTCACAGGCAATCAGATTAAATGTCCTATCAGCCAGCATTGATCAGATTAGCAACCTTGTGACTATTCATTAATTGTATTTTCTCTTGGAGGCCTAGTCAACTCAATACCAAGTATATTGTTTGTGGCATAAAAAGTAAATACGAACAGGATGTTTGTTACATTTAAAAATGAACTATGTACTTACTACCTTTTCAAAACAGGGTATAAGAGGATAGGTTGGCTAATGCAATGTTAATTTTCCTGGGGGAAAATAGTTAAGCTAGGAGATTTCCCAAGAGTCATTACATTTCTGTAAAAGGCCTTTTAGGATTCCTCTTTCTTCAGTGCTCCAAAAACTCCTCTCTTCCTGGGTAAGTTTGGGCAGGGGTGGGGGGCTTGTGGTAGAAGTCACAGAGGGCAGCATACACCCTTGAATCCAAGGGGAAATCGAGTTATTTATGTGAGAGGAGAAATCTCAAGTACTGCAGAGGGTTTAAACATGGCAGGAAGAGGAAGAACTTACCGTGGACAGCACTGCCTAGGATGCCCAAGGCCCAGAGGCCAGCCACGCTCCCTGGGTGGGGTGTGGAGTCGCATCGTGCTGATTGCTGCCGAGTCCAGGCAGAGGAAGAGGGCTGCTAAGGTAACAGTCACTTAACCCTGGTTTCTTCATGAGGGCTCTCTGTGCTCTCCCACCTTTCCACATGAAGAAACTGAGGTCCTGGCAATCAGAGGCATACAGATGTCACTCACTGGGTGGTAGAGCAGGTAAACGACACACCTTCCACTAACGTTACTGGAACCATCTGACATCGTGAGGGTCAAAAGCAAACACAGGTGTTTCCCCATTTGTTCCTTTTCAAGATTCATAGCGTTCTAGGGCAAAAAATTTGCTGAAAAATAGTTGCTAAATAATTATTTATAAGAATTCCCTGACAGTGAGGTCTATTACTGAGTGGAACAGTCTCTCTAGAGAAATGGTGAAGAATGTCATTATTTGACACTATTAAAATTATATTTGATAAAGAACTAAGGAAACTGGGGGAGGGGAGACTGGGAAAAACCAACAAACTGGAGCTGTCACATGTACTGTCCATCATGTACGTTTTACAGAAACTTTTTTCTTAAGCACTTATGTAACTGTGCTTCTTTTCCAGCCCATAATGGAGAATACCCACTACTTGGGTCTTTTTATATAACAATAATGTCAATAATTGAATGATTAATAAGCTCCAGGCACCATGCTGGGTACTTACCTCACAGAGTTCTAGGTTCCCTTCTCATCCCATATTGTTTCTGTGGAGGATTTTCATACAGATGCCCTGGGCGCTAGGGGACCCTGGCCGAGCCTGGTCACTCCTCTCAGGCTGGAGGACTGAGCGAGGGGCGAGCTGCGCTGAGAACCAATCAGTCCCTCCTCTGTGAAATGTGCATGAAGACAAGCCCTTGCACACCCGGCTGTTGTCAGGATACAAGGGAAAAATACAGGTTCCATGATTAGCCTAAGACCAAGCAGAGGAAGTCCTCCGTCCATGGAAGGTAGCATTGGAAAAATAATCAGTGGAAATCTGCTGTTTTTCTTTCCCACTTAGCTATTTTCCATGATTTTTTTGTTTTTGTTTTTTAATCATTTACTTCTGATAGCCTGTGAATCTCACAGGAGCACAAATCCTTTCCAAAGCAGATTTAATTGGGGGTAAAAAGGCAGGAATCCTAAGAAAAAGAAATCTCTGTGGCCATGTAAAAGTGAAGGGTAAACATTTCACTGACAGAAAGGCTCTAATGTTATTCTATGAAAATCTGCCTAATTTATAAGTGACAGAAATACCCCAACAGGTTAGGTTAAACTTACCCTTAGAGAAATTTTAATTTCAGTTCTACTATTGTTATAATCTGAGGGGTCTGCCAAGATGGAAATGTCAGTAGGAAAATAGGTGCCCATCTGAGAAACTCATCTGACAGGTAATTTGGGGGCAAATATATATATTCTGCTTTATACAGTTTAGCACTAAAATGTGTTTGAGTAATACCTAAGAACATGTCTATTTAATTTTAACCAATGGGTTATGGGGATCATCAAAAATCAAACACAATAAAAAGGAACAGTATTTATGGCATTTTAAAGTCTGTCCTATTATTGGTTAGTGCTCCCCTCAATTGTTTAACTGTAATTGGTTCCAGTTTCTCAGTGTGGATGATTTTTATACGTCTGAGTTAAAAAATAATGCTGCTTGCAAGTGAAAAGTTAAAGACCAAGACAAGGCCTATTAGAATAACATTACACTTTTTTATTCCCTGCACTTATTTCGTCAATGACTAATTATTTCCCTTTTCCTATGCAACAAAATAGAAGCCATAAAATCTTTGATTTAATGAAAACTTCCTTACCAAATAGGCCCTCCAACTCTGCTGAAGGCTTATAGGTAATTTATCTACCTCAGTAGGCAATGACCTTTTGTGAATCATGAGTCATTCCTCACTCCTAATGAGATGGATCCAGATGCCATCCCACCCTCGGCAGGGCCCCCGCCCTCCTCCATCCAGCAGAGGCTGTGTTGCTCCTGCCTTCCAACTTCTCCAAAAGAGGCTGTAATTAGTCCCTGCACAGTGAGCCTGCTCAGGAGGGAAGCCCCCTCCTCATCTCGCTCCTTCCTTAAATTGGCATTGAACTGTTCATCTCTGAAGGGTCCGGAGGAAAAAGGGTGGGAGAGGCCAAGATAAGTCTCATTATTGTTTGGGAAGTAGAAATCACTTCCTGCTGCCTTCAGAGGCCTCACTGCCCACTCATCCCAACCCACAGTCATGGAGAAAAGAACCCGGTGCTCAGAAGACCATGTTGGGCTGAGAGTTTTGGCAGCAGAGCGGTGCACACCGGTCCACGCTGCAGTCCTGTGGTCCCTGGGCAGTTTGGATTGAGTAGACTCATTGTGTGCACTTATTTGTAAATTGTATACATGTATTGCTGACTGTATATTTTATACTTGTCTATTATGCACGTGTTAACTACTTATAATGCATCACTAATTATATATATGGAACATATATTTCTGTACATGTACATGTATTACTGTCCTATACCAACATATTAAGTGCATTACAAAATAGAATTTGAGCTAAATAATAAAGGTGAATATAGGTTTTAATAGTTTGTCCCTGTTCACTTCTGGATCTGGTAAATTTTTCTGCTGTTTGGAGGTCCAGAGAGAAGAACAACACACGTGCTTGTTCTGATCCAAAGTAGATTACTCACTCCATGGCCACAAGTAACAAAGCCGGAAGTTGGGGCCACCTAACCTCTCTTATCACACTGTGCTCCCACCCATGTCTGAGGCGAAGGGGTGGCGCTCAGTAACTGAAAGATCAAATTGTTCTCCCCACCCCACCTCTCCCCATCCCTGCGACATGTTTTCCATGCTGTGCTTTCTATTCACACGAGGGCCACTGCTGGGAAAGTGAAAATATTTGCAGATCAATAGCTCTGGAATTCCTTCCAGAATGTTCGATGAATAATCTATCTTCAAAATCGGTGGGCAACGGTGGAAGGTTTCGAAACAAACTGTAGGCTGAGGAGGAGCTGGCATTGGCCCTTTCAGGAGGCAGATGTAGGTGACTCCACTCTGGCCGGAGAAGCTCAAACTGCCTGGGGGGAGAGGGGGGCCCACAGAGGTGAGGCCTTGCCCTTCTCACTGAAAGTTCAGGAAGACGTCAGAGGTGGTCTTTCACTGCTGCCTTCACCAGAGGACAATCCACCCGAATGGAAAAGACGGGGACTTTGCTGATGTAGAAGTCGGTTGAGTGGAGGGAACGTGGGGTTACATCAGCCTGTACATCCCCACGCCTGATTTTGACAGCTTCTTGCTGCCACTCCTGTACAGCATAAAAAGTCGTTTAAAATAACTGGCAAATCAGTGTGCATAAAAAATCCAAACTTTGAAATGTTTATTTGTCTTTTAAATTAATATGTACATTCATATAACTAATTAAATGAGGCTACCTTTCAATTATTTTAAATGCACAAGGATGAATAAAATAGACTCTCCTTGCTCATCTTACAGATAAAATTACTTTTTTTTTCTGGGGGAAAGACATCTAAAGTCTTCTAATAGGTTATTTCCTCATAAGACCTAGATATTTCTATTGAAATTCCAACAAAACAAAGAGTCATGGATGGAGAAATTGTGGTTTTTCGAAAATGACTTATTCAAAAAAAGAACAGAATATCTTGATTACTTCTGAATTTTAAATAAGTAAGCCATCAAGAATACTAAATGCTTGAGCCTATGTTTTAGGGAGATAATTTTCTAAAAAAATAAATAAAAGGAAACCCCCTACCAATGCAGTTTCTAAGTCAATGACTTTTGTTTCATTCACATGTCTGGGTAAGGCTGGCGAGTGCGACCTGCCAACAGAAGCCACTGAATTTGACACATTTCAGTGTCAGCTGTGGGATTTCTGCCTTAAATCTGTCAGGACAGTCCTGTAGCCACTTCTGCAAAAACCCTTGGGGACAAAATTTATTGTTATACCTCAATAGCTTTTTATTCACCTACAAAATAGGGGTCCTGGGTCATACTAACGATTGTGGGGAGACAAAATGCTCTCTCTATATTTTATTAAACAGATCTCTTAATAATTAATCAAATGTGAAAATTATTTTCCATCACTCTGACACGAAGGCTAAAGCATTGTGATTTTTTTCCTCAGCTTGCTGCTTTTCCTTTTAAATTGCCCTCTGTGGGTTCCCTCAGCTACAAAGCAAGTGAGTAGAGAAAGGCCAATTTACGACTTGGCTTTTTAAACCATAATCACCCCTCTGGGTTCCTACTGGAGAAGGGCTGGGGGTTTTTGTAGGTTTGTCAAATAAACACCTGAGCAAACCTGTTCTCAGATCCCCCACATCCATAGTGGGGCCATGATACCATGGATAGGAACTAGTCCATGGAAATCCCCTCTGAGCCAGAGCACAGCACGGCCTCTACTAGGAGATGGCATAACTGGACTAGAAAGACGTGGCTCCTCCTCTCAAAGAGTTGCTGTTTCCGGGAGAAAATAGCTTAGTAAAGCATGAATTGCTTTATTCGTCTCCAGAAGGGTAAGAAGCGGTGTTAGCCCTGAGTCCTACTTTCAGCAGTGGCGTTTGCACTGTTTTCAACCTCCAGCAAGAACCTATTAGAGGATGGGTGGTGTCTCAGGGAGTCAGGGCCCGAGTCGCTGACAGATTAATACTAGATAAGGGACATTGCTCGGGAAATGCACAGCAAGCAGTTCTGTTGACCTTTCCTTACTAAAAGGTCAGAGACAAATCAGAGGTGGTCTTTCCTTGCTGCCTTTACCCGGGAACATTCCGTGTGAATGGATAAGACATGAACCTTGCAAATGCAGGACTAGGCAGTGTGCAGGAGGGAACCTGGGGTAGGGCTTACATTAGGAGAGGGGCTCCGAGAAGTGTGTGGGGAGAAGTAAGGGTGTGTGTATGTGCACAGCTGAAGCTACTGAACTAGGTGATGTGAAATCCAAGTGGGCAACAGGAATGGTTTAGAAACACACGGAAGAGCAATGACTGCTGGCAGCAGCGTCAATATTCTCCCTCTGAGCACTAATTACATTATAAAGCAAACAGACCAACACAGGGTGTGAGGGACAGAAACATGTATTTAGGACCCAGTTACTCTCTACCTGGCTGTAAATAATCCTGTGCGATACACAGTTCTTTCCAACCAACGTGGGCACTTTCCTTAACTTCTCTTTACAAAGCTTCAGAAAGGGAAGCAGTTTCCATGCCAGCCATGCTTGGGGAAGTCAGACTCTAAACAGTCAATGCTACCCAGCTCCATCTGATATTTATGGTACTGGAGGCCAGAGCAGCCACCAGGTTCCCAGAGGAGATGCAGGATTCAGGAGACACAGGAAATGGGTTACCGGAGTGGCAATGTACATTTTCTTGGCTGCAAACAACATGCACTTGCTAATTAGACCTCTGCAATACACACATCTCCTTTGATCTAGCTAAATCCATCCTAAAGAGGTGGGTATGAACACAGGATTGGGAGAAACCAGGAACAACATGGAAAGGATATGTATGCAAAGGGAATAAATCTGTTTTTTTTTAAAAAAAGTCTCAGAGAAGCTTGCAGAAGGAAATCTGCAGCAGGCTGAGCCAGCCGGGTGAATGGCAGAGAGAATAGAGGCTATTTGAATACTGATGTGGCCCTCACTTTCTTCCATTTCCATTAATGACATGCTCATCAAGGGCAAACAATGGGACCGGCTGCCGGCGCCTGTCACAGTGTGTGGGTGCTGGGATGCCAGGCTGTCATCCCCGGGCTGCATTTAGAGACCTGCACGCTAATAAGAAGTGCTCTGTGCCGTCAATGCAGACAGGTGCTTCCGCGGCTGGGACATGCTCCATTCCCTTCCCCCTGAAACCCTCCTCTCCCAGCCCCCCTGACAGACACCATGAAATGCACAAATTAACAGCCCCATCATGTTGGGCTGCTGCTGCCTGCGGTGAAAGCAGAAAATCAAGTTGTCACCCAGGGTGCAGTGATAAAGCCACAGCCTCATTTCTCTGTTGGTGCCCTATAATAGCAAATGCCAGACAGCTGGATGGATGGGAGGCTTTAGATTAAGGCCTTGATGCACTCTGGCCAGAGAATTAGTAGTTGCTGTTTCCATGTAGATATTCTATTCAAAACAAACATCAGGAGAAACCAAAGTTTCCTAGAGCAGAAAAGAAAACAGCCAAAAGAGAGTGGCATTTCTCTTAAAAAAACAAAACAAAACAAAACAAAAAAACCCAAAACAAAAACCCAGTAAGATTCCAACTCCACATTTGCTTAGAACTTTATCAAGGACTTAGACCTGGGTTCAAGTTAGCAGTCTGATGTCAAGGCCAATCTTGACAGAGAGAACATTTCCTGGGTCCACAGAGCTTTGAGCTCCTTACACCCCATCCTCTTCCTCCTGATAAAAAGGACTCTTGCTTCGGAATGTTTAGACTCCTTGGAGTAATCTAACTACAGCTGCCCCCCCACCCCACACCATTCCACTCCTCACTATACATCCTCAGATTGAAGCTGCTTCCCATGAAATAACAGATACAAATAGCCCTGCCCTCCTCACACCACAGTCAGTTGCCTCTAACATCCAGTGGCCTGGCCCAACCTGGGCTGACATATCCAAGTGTGCAAAAGACAAGAAATGGGGGGGCCTGAGCCCTTCAGACTCCAAGGAGTTTAATGACATAATGGCCTGAGAACTTCAACATAAAACAGGAAGAGCAACTAACGAAACTTACAACATAAAACCCCCCTCCTGTCATTTTTATAGTAACAGTAAAACACTTTATTGAATTTATGAGCTACATAATGACTATGAAGAATGTAACTTGAATTAGAACCAACTCTGAAGTATAATATCAACTATAAACCCTTTTCTATTACCCCATCCCTTCAGCTTTTTCTGTCCTCTTCCCTTTAACCAAGGGACATTGCCTTCCTCAGACTTCCGCCTGAGACAGAGTTCACAACTTGCTAATAAATCTTGACTCTTCTTCCAAAGCTCCACAGCTGACAAACCTCCAGGGGTAAAACACTCTCTGGGGGTGACCATTCCTTTTCAAAGTCTCAGAGCCATTAAAATGCATTTTAGAAAAGAAACCAGTTTGTCTTTTCTTTACATAAAGCCTGTCAAATCCAGAGGATCTTTGGGGCTATACATCAGGTATTTCAATATCTGTAATTGCACATTGTAATGGCCCTTCCAAAATGGAGAACATAACCCCCTTAGAAGTCTATGAAAAGCATCCTCAGCCAAGAATTCCGTACGTGAGTGGGGGTGACAGCCAGGTTCCTAATGACTGGATGGGGTGGTGGGGGGAAGCAGATCGCTGAGCTAAGTAAGCAGCATGCTAGGCTGTGTTTTCTGTTTCCATTTTACTCTTTACGTCTTGCTGTTCCCCAAGGATTTTTCTGGAGGGGTAATAAAATAAAATGGGTGAAACAAAGCCATAAGCCAGTTAAGTCTGAAAGACATGTCATCTCATCTAAAAGGAAGAAACGGACCATTTCCATGCCTAAGGCTGACAGCAACGCCTGAGCTGGCAATAGCGCTATTCCATTTGATTTATAGAATAATGGGGTGACAAATGATGACAAAAATAAACTTTTACTGCACTGAACTGCTCCTTTATTTATGAAATTTGGCCAAGTAGTGAAATCTTTTATCTGCAAGTTGTAACATGGAGTGGGAACGAGCGATTATGGTGTGGTAATAGTAATCCAGCGATGGAGGCTGAGGCAGTTGGAAATGGATTGAGGTAAAATAACTACCGCACCATGATAAATGTGAACAGCGCTTTGCTGACAGATGATCTAACAGGTGTTCATAACAACTATATAAGAGGATTTATTTATGACCAGCCACAGCCGCCGCACTGTAAATCAACTCCAGCAGCTGCACACCGCTGAAACCAAGTCCCCGGTGGAGGGACGGCACAAGAGCCCAAAGAACACAATTCACTCCAGAATCTTAATCATCAAATAACATTTTTTTAGGTAATTATACCACAGCACAAAAACCATAATTACTTTTAATTAGAAAACTGAGCTGTCCATAACTTTGTTTACAAAATATTTTTATTTAGGCCCTAAGATTTTGATGAGTCCTGAGCAAAATGGAGGCTCTGGGGGAAGGGAAGAGTGCCCTTGGGTGGTGGCAATTTCAGCGTGAGGCCAGTAGGAGGCCCTCTCCTGGTGACTTCATTTTTTTAAGGCTCAAAAATCAAACTTTAAGGTGGGAGGATATTTGGTTTTCCCCAAACTTCCACATTAACTTCCCTTTGGCAGGATATTTTTCACACCTCCCTTCTGTTGTCACTCCTAACTTTACACACAGTTTATGAACAATGGGAAATAAGCATATGAGGTGTGATCAAACAATATGGTGATTGTTTAAATAAAAAAACTGATTACAGTAAAAGACACATTGTCATTAATTCTCCTCAAAATACTTCCCCTCACTTCGAACACACTTTTCTCATCGTTCTTGCCACTTTCTGAAGTAGTTTGGGAAGTCGTCTTTCGTGAGTGTCTTTGGTTGTGCTGTCGTGGCTGCCTTGATGTTCTGAATCATTCTGACGTTGAGGAGGAGCCAGAAGTCACAGTGTCAGATCCGGTGAATAAGGAGGATGAGGACACACTGTAATGTTTGTATTTGACAGAAATTGCTGTACCAGAAGCGATGTGTGACACGGAGCCTTTCTGTTGTGATCAACAAATATAGTGAATGCTGCTGCCAGGTGCCATCCAACGGAAAAGTAGGGATCTTCGATACTGTAAGCTGCCTGTCGAATCTTAGTAACAGTGTGTGACAAGTTTCAACTTGTTCGGTACAGTCAGTTGGGTGTGAGCTACCGTTGACAGAAGGTGTGTTTTAAAGTGTGCTGTAAATCATCCTCCATCATGACAACACTCTGTGTCACACATCACTTCTGGTATTGCAATTTCTGTCAAATACAAACATTACGGTGTGTCCTCATCCACCTTATTCACCGGATCTGGCACCGTGGGACGTCTGGCTCTTCCCCAAAATCAAAATGACCATGAAAGGTAAATGTTTTCAAGCAATTCAGGATATCAAAGCAGCCACGACAGCACAAGTAAAGACACTCACGATAGAAGACTTGAACTGCTTCAGAAAGTGGTGAGAAAGATGGGATAAGTGTGTTGGAAGCAAGGAAGAGTATTTTGAAGGAGGTATAATGGCAATGTGTCTTTTAAAATAACGAATATTTTTATTTATTTAAACATTCACTGTACTGTTTGATCACACCTCATATAATAAAGGGACTCCTCAGAAATGGGAGTTTAAATTTAGGCTAAGGAGCCCACCTTCATACAACCTTTCCAAACTACTTTGCAAAGGTAGAATTTAGTATTTTTCTTTTTGTAGGCCATGGTCTTAACAATTCCTTACTGTTATCCTACCATAAAACAAGAGTCCTCATTCATCACATTGCTTAAAAAAAAGTGGTTCTTACACTGGGTGAGAAGATGCTCTTTTGGGGGTAAAATCAGAATCTTGGTTGGGGTACAGTTTGAGAGAATTAATCTTTCTTCCTTTTTTCCTTCTCATATTCTGATCCTTTCCCCTTGGTAACCCGTTCCTCCCTGGCCAGGTAATGGGAAGGGTGGACAAGGTGAGGCTTCCCTGTTCTCTCCAAGTGCCCTTGTAGCACCTGTGGTTTTCAAGGGCTGACATGAATGAGCCCACTGGCAGAATTACCTACCGGTTAGGGTTTTTGAACATCCTCAGATCTCAGAATACAGATTCGTCTACATTTAAGCCTGACCTTTTGTGTCTCTGGCCCTCATGTTGTAGATGAGGAACCAGTGTCTTAGAATGCCATTAAAGGCAGGTTTGAGTCCACTGTAATAATTCCATATTTGAGTTAAGGGCTTGGGGTCTTCAGTGTATGTAATTATTGAACCAACTAGGAATTACACGTGCAAGTAACTATGTACGTAAACTTGACTCCAGAGATAGACATGAAAAGATTAGAAATTACAACATCATTTCAACTCACAATCACTTAACCAGTAACTGGACACCAACGAATTTCATATTCTTTAGCTACTTGGGCTATAAGTCTGAAAAGACTTGTTTTACAACCTGCGATGGCATAGAAAATAACTAAAATCCTCAAGGAACTATCTAAAATTGGCTTATAAGCAGGAGAGTAAAACCAACAATGCCTGTTTCTCCTGATTTCTAGTTCAGTGGTTCCCAACTCCCCCCCCCCCCATACTGTTGACAAGTGCAGCATAGCCCCATCTGTCATACCTCAACCATTCGTTTCTCCTCTAAACTACCACAGGCCATTGAGGCGGAGGCTTGGGGTGTGGCATCAGGGGAGAGCGACTGCGTGAGGGGGAAAGAGGGGAAGTGAGGGCCAGGAGAGGAAGGGGACACAGTGCTTTTTGGTTTGTGGGCAACGCTGCTTCCTGTACCAAGTTATTTGAAAAGCATTTTAAGGTACAGCCTCCGTTAAGGACAATATACCCTTCCTTCTCCTACTCCTGGAAACTCTTTTCTCTTCCAAATGCTACCCTACTTTTGATACCTACCTAGTTTCATTGCCTCAGTTACACCTTCTCAGAACTCTCTAACCCAATGATCACTTCTTCCCCTAATCTCAATAGCTCTTACTGGTGTGATGTGACAATTAATCAAGCAACTGCTTCAGTGTTTCCCAGAAACCATTTCAGCTTTCAAATGGCTATGTTCCAAGTTTGCTGGTCAACTGGTTATATGGGACCTAAAATGTTTTTCCTCAAAAAAACCAGTTACACATGCTGGTTAACTTACTAGGTCAGACCTTAAAAATTCTGCTTACTCCATAACATAACTGAAAAGTGGTAAAAATAATAAAAAGCAATGTTATGAAAATAGGAAGAGAGTAAAACATTCATTTAGTCATATTAAATGCTGTTTGTCAGCAAGTCACATAAAGACAGGAGATGGATCCTGTGCAGTCAGAAAAGAATCTTTTGGTCCATCTAAGGACATATTTTTCTATTCAACACAACTTCCATTCATCTGAGGCACTATCATGCACTTGATTTTTATTGTTATTGTTCCTCTAAAAATCTCAAGAAGAGAGTGAAAGTGATCATGAAAACTTTCTGAGCTAACTGGTCAAGTTGGAAGGCAGAAAATAAGGAAAAAGATTAAAAAAATAAACAAGTACATGATCAGAAAGTAATCATCTATCAACGAACCAACCTTCAATTGATGGAAGAACAAAACAAGTGTGCACCCAGTGGCTGGCTAGTCTGGTCCAGTCACCTGTGTGAGGACAGCAGAGGTGGAGGTGGAACAGATGGGCTCAGCAAGTCTCTGGGGGCCGACTGCTTAAAGCTGTTGGATTTGGCACCTGGAGTGGGGGTGGGGGAGGAGGTGAGCCTGTATTAGTATGGAGCAAAATTTGTTTGCAAACCAGGGCTCACTAACTTAGCAAACTCCACATTATCATTTACTGACAATTGGACCGTGGGTTTCTTGGGGGAATTAGGGCGTATCTTCTATTTAACCACACTCTCTGACAAGGGATATCAAAGTTTTTCACATTCCACAGTAGATGTAGTCTTTAAATAGAAAGGAAAATTAAGGCTCTGTTAATTTTTTGTTATAACATGGGGCTCCCACCCCTCACCCCCATGTGAAAAGAGAATTTTTCCACCTTTAAACAAACTTCCCTATACAATCAGAGAGATTACAGAGAGGGAACAAAAAAGGTGAAAGAGCTTAGGTTTACCTTTAGCTGGTCCAACATTTTTTTTTTAAACCTCTCCTTACGTTATTCATCATTCTGGATTCTTGTCTTCCTTCTCTAATAGTAACTTCTAAATTCTTAACAATAGAAATACAGGTTACAAGGGCAAACTTTTTCAGAAGCTATTATAAAGTTATTCAAATGTTTGCAAATAGTCATTGGGAAGGGCAAGTATCCTGTATTTTAATTTGATACATTTATTGTTATAGTCTCTTCAGAATAAAAACATTCTCCTTTTCTTATAATAAATAAAGCAAGTGTATTGATACTAAAAATGAGGCTCAGTCTGAAATATACTATGAGAGCCATTCTTCAAGACTGGTGTACATAAAATGTCCCATTAAGTGGACATTAAAATGAAAAAATATAGCTAGAATTAAGAATTGAACATTGACTAACTTGACTCAATGGAACAATTTAAAGATAATCATGGATTATGATAAAGTTAAAGGAAAAATGAAGCAAGGAACTCTG
This sequence comes from Rhinolophus sinicus, assembly GCF_057876585.1. Classification (NCBI taxonomy): domain Eukaryota; kingdom Metazoa; phylum Chordata; class Mammalia; order Chiroptera; family Rhinolophidae; genus Rhinolophus; species Rhinolophus sinicus. The sequence goes on from NC_142503.1 coordinate 50,043,065, forward strand.
AATCATCATACAAAAAAAAAACCCAAAAAACAAAAAACAATCCAAAACTTGGGACTTTGGTCATTTTTCTAATTGCACTTATGTGAAAAACATTTAAATAATATTAAGCTATAGATATTAAAATGGTTTCAATTGTTAGCATACTACATATATTATTGATTTAATATATTATAGATTTTAAAAGTTAGCTGCCAAAAATATTATGCAAAAGTCCTATTGAAATTTCCTTGTTTTAAAAAACATGCAAATGCATGACTTACTTTCAAAGACGCATGGCGTCATTTAAGAGAAATAAAACTCTCTCTATATCACAACATTCATTTTTCCCCTGCTCTGATGACAATAAGTACAAATATGTTTCTCAGAAAACATATTTAGCCTGCCAAATTTTTTGTTTCAAAAAGTTGTTGACTTAAAAATCCAAAGTTATGGTTTTGTACACCTGAAACTAATACCAAAAAAAAAAAAAAAAATCCAAAGTTAGGATGCTCTGAGAAAGAGTTAATAATGGAAATGTCAATGGCTTCCATTAAAGAGGAGTCTCTTGGTGTTGTGTCAGTATCATCGTAGCACATAAGGCTCCAGAGTTAGGTAGAACACGTGACTTCCATCGCAGTACTTCCCTTCACTCAGATTCATTGCTGTATTTCAGGAACAAGAAAATTTAACAACCTTGTTTGCTCTCTCCAGCTCACTAGCTTGGAAATTTAAATAATTTTTCCCAGTCTGTTTTGTTCTTCTTAATATGTAGATTCCAAGAATGTTTCATTCTGGTTTTTTTTTTACCTTTTATATGTGATCTACAATGTTTTAATCAATGCATCTTCTCTTCCTTTCTAATTTTTACAAATCATGTGGCTTTCTATACAAAAGGAACGGACTAGCATATGCTATCTTAGAGCCTATTACTACCTATTATTACATGTCAGAAGGTAAATACAATTTCAACTGGTTTGAAAAAGGTTAGAAAAACATTAGAAGTTTTCTGATTATAGAACAATCTTAATAAAAATAGTAACTTGCCTAAGTGTGTAAATAAAATAAACACTCTGGGGAATGGTGCCAATATGTTGATCATATAACTAGTTTTAACATTTCTAAGTTTATCCTAGTTACTGTAGTTTTCAAAAGCATTTCAGTCCATCAAAGTTGGGCATCAAGATTTGTAAAGGAACAATGAGATTCAAAAATTTATTCAGCAGGTGTAATAGGCCTTGCAATGAGATCAAAATTGCATGTAAAGAAACATTTTATTTTGCAACACAAAGATTTTTGTGTTATTAAACACACCAATTTTTTTTTCTTGGAGTTAACTACTCTATAACACAATTAGAAAATCTACCTAGTTTGAAAGTGGTTTCTCTTTCACTAAACCCATTGCTTGTATACATACTACAATACTTAAAATATTTACTTTAGAATAAACTTCAGCATATGAACTTTAGGATTACAAACAATTTCTTATTAAAAATGCAAAGACAAATGTTCTTCATGTGCTAGTTTATTCATCTTATTATTCAGAGATAATTTCATAATGACAATTATCAATAGCCAATTACAATACCAGGAAATTCACAGAAAATTTTGCAGAGACCTTGTTGCTTTGGCATTTAATTCTAAAAAGTATGCTATCCCATTTTTACATACCAAACTCAGAGGTCTTTTAGACTACTTCTCGGCTAATTTTTGCTTATTGTGGGAGGAAGATTATTTCCAATGAACTTTAAATATCTAATTTATGTCCCTCATTGTTGAAAAAGAAGACAGGACAGACGAAGTAGCAGGATAGAGAAAATGCTACATGGATTCAAGTGTTGAGATAACTGACAGTAAAATATATGTTCTTTGGTTAGCAAAGCGAAAAGGGGGGAAAGTATTGCATACATGATAGATACACACTAGCATTCTAAAGCAGGAGATAAGAATGTCAAGAGTGTGTTCTTCCCCCACTGCCAGATGGAAGGGCTATTATTATAAATGAAAGGCAGCAGCAGTGGATGCCAGGCACTTTTGTTGTGTGCCAGGTTCTGAAGTCCAGATGTAAGCAGGTTACCCCTGGGACAGGACAGGCTTCAGCTCCCGCAGCAGAACAGAGCCAATCACAGTTTTCTCAGTGTTTATGATAAGCTGTGCTGTAGAGCCTTCCTTCAGTTCCACTGTGACTAGCAGCAGTGACCCACTGTGCACAGTTTTAGCTGCAAATCTGGAAGAAAAAAAAAAAAAGAGAGAGACCTTTTATCATGCAGGGGGAAAAAGAGACAGCATAAATTCAAATAGGTTTAAAATAACTCTTTTTCCTCAATAATTTATTACAGGTTCCCTACTGCCAAAAACCCAAAGCCAAGCATTCTTCTGAAAAATCAATGAACTGCCCAGCGCCATGCTTACCACAAGCCGGTGATTTCAGTGCATCCTTAGAACAGAAAGTCTACTTCACTTATTAGTTTGAACAACAGATGCATGTGACTAATTCTCCATTCCTATAATTTGGGAATTCATTTACTATTTAACATTTTACCAGGCATAGGGCCATTTAAAATAAATCACTGTATTTTTATGTTTAAAGCATGTTAAGAAAAGGTACCTTTCTCAAAGAGCTTGACATTTTAAATTCCTCATATCTGAAAATGGTTACGCAGGACGTTAGATAATTTAACGTACGTTATAATAAGTTTCAATGAATTCATGTATGTTAAAATATTTCAAATTCGGTCTCTAATGTTGATGACATGTAACAAAAATCACGTGACAGCCAAGTGCAACATCACAATCTCTCTTTTAATATTTTGTTTTTAAGGCTTGAACATGAGATCCTTCTTTTGGTTTTAGGGGGCGTCTAAGGCTCCATTACTAAATTCCAAGACATGAAGAACCTACAAATGACATGGAATTACAAGCAAAAAGTAGCCTTTTAAGCACTGCAATTGACTGAAAAGCCCCGTTGGAGGGACAATCCTGCCAGTTCACTCTGCACGCACAGTTGAGCCCCAGAGGCGTGGAGGAAGAGGATGGACGCTACCCTCCTAGGCCTCCATTTTCTGCATGGAGCATGCTCCACACATTTTTTTGGGGGGGAAGGGGGGAAGGGGTTTGATTGCAAGGATGACTGGAGAAAAACAAAGTTGCTGCACATGAGCTTTTGAAAACACTAACAAGTGTAGAGCAGGTCCGTGACCTGCTGTGACCCCACTTTGCAGGGCCAATCCCCTTTCCCCTTTCTGTGTGACACGTGTCTGAATCTGAGCCATCTGCCTCAATTTGCGCAACATCTTCAGCCACAATGGCACCCAGTTAGCCCTGACAACAGCTCACAATACATAAAAATAAAACGGCTGCGCTGACAGCACGCTGTGGACTATTCAAGAGCAAACCAACTGGTCAGTGTCTCATGTCTGACAATTAGCATGGGCCTTGCACAGAGCCACGGCGTCCTCAGGGATCTGTTTAATTACCATCAACATAAAAGGAGGAGTTTATCAGGAGACACTCAGAAAAACTTCACTCCCGACTTAATTAAAATATTAGCCACTTAAGCAGGAAGCAGATTCTCTTTAAATGAAAAGTAATTTCTTTTGAGTTTTTTTTTGAACTGACATGAAGATCTCATAACACATTAGATTTTTTTTTGAAATCTAACAAGCCATTTTTGGCCTAAATAGAACCACGAAAATCAGTTTTCCAACAATAATTAGAATAATGCATCAAAAGCAAAACAAATATGCTAATTTTACTAAAATGAAAATATTACCAACACTTTTAAGTTGTGTTTTAAAATGTTAGCTAATGGGTTGTTGATAAAGCATGTTAGAAACCTTCCCACTCATTTACTTGTGCACTCTCTCCACACATGGAAAGCTACTCTCTCCAAACATGCTGAAGCCTTGTAAGAAATCCGACAAATCAGTTTTTCTACTGAGAGAAGCAATTGTAAGTAACCAGTTTAGGAACAGACATCATACCAATGTTTTAAAAGAGGTTTTATGAAGCTGTTATACATATCCATCTGTTCTTCAGAGGTCCACACAATAGATTAGGAACTGGGTACCCCAATTTCATTTTTGAGAGATCACAAAGCTCACCAGCCCCTAAATGACCTCTTTTTTCTATCACCTCTGCTGGTCTATGCATTTCTTTTGTCTAAATTTTTGAGGTCCTATGCTTCACTGGGAGAATCCTGTTTCTGTATTTCTGTTAAATCATGTCGCCAAATGATACAAGGTGGTTCTATTGTCCTTTATGTAACTTTCTCCACAGATTTGGTCATCACCAAATCTTCATTCAACAAATATTTCAACAGTGGCCCCTATTTCTGACAGGGTTGTTATTATGTAAACAATAGTCATATTAGTCCCTTTATTTCCTTAACACTGCTACCTTGGGACCATGGAGAAGGAAATTATGTCTGAATAGGAACACAGAAGCACTGTTATCGGAATTTCAGGGTTACAGAGCCCCAAGGCACATTTTATCTCCTTTCTATTAAAAACTTACAGTCGAGGTTAGAGTAATACAAACTCAGAAGACATAAATGTCAATTTTGAGGTCAGTATGTTTCCAAAGATTAAAATTAGTGTCTTGTACATGTTTTTGAAATCCCACTACCACAAAATTCTCAATACTGTAAAGAATAGGGGCATGAAAGAAAAGAGGCATTTGCTGCAGTGCAAACATGCTAAGCAAGTCATTCTCGCAATAAAATCTGTTAGCTGATGTAAAAGCTACTGCCTTTTCACTGGGTCTCCATGTTCGAGTGAGTGGGCACGAGTGGGGGGAGCAGAAGACTAGCAGATCAGATGTTCTGATGTTCTCACTTCATAGTTCCAAAGGATGAACTTAATGGGAACATAGCATGACTACAATGTGTTTGTTTTGGTCCATGGGAAGCAAAAGCCACTCCCCACAATTTATTGATCATGTAACTCCCAACTTAAAACACAGTCATGGAAAGACTACTAGTTAGTAACAAGAACTAGCTAGCTTTGGGATGCAAGAAATATTGGTTATAAAGACAGCTTGGGTCAAATACTTACAGACTAAATATAATGGCTGACCTCAGAACCTCTGTTCTGGGCCTCAAACTAAGATCACAATGTGACAACATTTTTCCAGAAGGCATGTGACGTTTTTGATCCTTATAATGATAATAGCAGCAACCACTTATTAAGTGCTTTGTGCAGTGGGCACTATGTACTTCACTTGTGTTTTTTCATTTGAGTCTATGAAGCAGATCACTATAGAGGAGGGAACTGAGGCCCACAGAAGTTGACGAACTTGCTCACGGACACAGGGCATGGGAATGGTTAAGCAGGAATTTGAACCCAAGCATTCTGATTCTAGATCACATACATTTTCTTAAATCTATGCAAAAATACACCCTTAATATTTGTTTTTTATCTGTCCATAAAGTTTTCTGATTTACTTAATATGCATATAACCTATTAATGTTCCAAAAACTTTAAAAAGGAAGATTTGTTTCCCTTTAAAAATCGTGTACTTGACTTTGTAGTATTCTGTAATTCAAAGCACCTTGCACGATACTTTGTCATAACATATTTTTAATTTCTGCCCTCAGAAATTTAAAATATTTTAAAAATCTCCCACCACCCACTCCCTCAAAATAGACACCAGCAATGAAAAAACACAAAACTTTCTTGAATGGAGCTGTAACATAGGAAGGGACTACCAGGCGACCAACCAACCTTAAACACCAGTAACACCACAAATGATAACAAATAAGTGGATGACAGTTAAAGATGTATTGCCTATGGATGGTGGGCTCCATGTTATTAAAAGGATACCATCTAGGTATTTTTCGTAATTTTTCATTTGCATCCTACTATCAAGCACTTGCTGTGTGTAACAACAATTGAGAAGATAAAATCATCTGTATTTCATTTTATTAAAATTTTTGTCTATTATCTTCTCTTGCAAATGACATTTTTATCTTTGAAGCCTATTCTTAAGATTAAAGAAAAAGACAAATAAGCTGGTTGCCAAATCTAAAAAAAAGTATGAACCACTCTTCAAAAAAAAAGTTAATTTGTCTTAACTATTGACAGAATTATGAAAACAGGTCAAATTAACAAGAACTATGAACAAATATATTATTTACAACACATGGACTTATTTCCTTGTGCACTTAAACCATACCTTTTTTTTTAAGATTCGTGAGAAGTTAGTTATGGACCATAAATGGTCTTTGTTAGGAAAAAAAAAGAAATCCTGTAACTGGATTGTTTTAACAACTGAAATGCTAATAGGATAACATGAGTTAAAAAAATGTTTATCTGAGAGGTGGTTTCAACCTCCAGGGTATTCACACACATAACTTTTTTTTACCCAGAATCATATTTGCTACACTTAATGCAACAGATCTAAGACATGCTTTTTTCTTTCTCTTGGATAGTCTTCCTGGTTTCTGATTTTTCTATTCTGAGTTCAATTTTCTTGTGTTTTCTGTTCTACTGGTTACCAGAAGCTGTGACAATGGCCCACTCAGGCTAAAACTTTTTTTTTTCCTACTCTGTACATGAAGCCTTCAATTACTGCCTGCTGAAGCAGACAGAATCCTATTAGTAAGAAAGACGATCACAAGATGCACTGCCCTGCCCTAGCTGTATAAAAATAATTAGTCCAAAGTTGACAAATGTGTAATGAAGGTGCACAATGATTATATATGTAAGAAATACTAGTTTGAATAAACCTCCTAACAACATATACCTAAGCATGGTCATGCAGAGCATTGTTTTTCAAATTCAAAATGATAAATCCTTATTAGTTTGAGTTAATATAACAGAACATTTTAAACAAGCAGAGGATTTATAAGTTGTAAAAAATTCCTTTTGTTGACTATAAACTTGTATTTTAAAGTTAAGCCCATTACACTATTGAATCAATATTGAGAAAAAATTTACATGATTTAACTTTAGGAAATTTATCTAATGCAATGTATTTTTCCGTTATTAAAAAAAAAAAACAGTCAGCAATATTGTAGTATTTTCCTTTAATGTTCTGATGAGAAGAGCTGAAACAAAAAAATAAGCTCCCATCACAATTTAGGAGCCTCTATTTTCAATTCTAATCTTTGGAGATAGTATAAAAAAGTGATTCCCTACTCTATTTGGTCAACGATGCATTCTCTTTCTTTGTGCTGGAAAGCTAAAAAAATCTGAGTGCACTTTCTCAAAGAAGGCACTAAACATTCCAGTTATTCCAGAACATTTTTGGTTTTGTCTGTTTGGTGGGGGTAGGGTGGGATGGGGCTTAACAACAGAAAACCAAATTGTAAAATAAAGTCTTACCCCATTCTCTTTGATTCCTTCTAAAATTGTCAACCCAGAAGGAAAGCCATCAAGATTACCTTTCTTTCATTTTTACATGAAAACAGTCATATATTCCTATTAAAAAAACTGTTGCATTGTTACATCACAAGCGGTCAAATTAAATAAAACTTAAAGATTATTTTTAAAGCAAAAATCAGTTGTGCAGTATGGTTACTTCTGAAATATCCAAATATGCCTTCCCTGTAAAAATTAACTGAGGTCCACATTTGTTTTTCAATGAAATGCTGCTCACAGAGCCTGCAGAGATCAAAGCAGTCAGATAAAAAGCAGTGCTGTCCTCTAGTGGATAACCACCAACCTGTAAAGAATTCTGATTTCACAAATCTTCAGTCCTGTTTGAGATCCCAAATTTATTATACTGTAGAAAAGACCAAAGCCTGGTACATTTATATTAACAACTGTTACGTAAAATTCTGTTTTAAGACAGATAAAGTATGGTGACTATAGTATTAGGGCTTATAAAATTAGGGCACCAAGACATCAAATGTTTTTTTTTCTTTTCTATTGTTGTCCTTCAAAATTATCCAGTACTTAAATATTCCATAGCTACCAGGGAAAAAGAAAGAAAAGAACTAACAAACGACAACAATAACCCAAAGGTTGATCAACCTAATAAGAAATGGAAATATCAAATACCCCACCAAGAAGTGACAATGCCATTCATGTTTGTAACCCCAGCACTAACGATATCTAACAAAGTTCTTTAAAAAACATTGAATGGAGTAACACAATATAGATATTTTAGGATGGAAACAATAGTGTACACCAGTATTTGCCCCTATTAATAATCATTAAACATGTATATGATAACAGTGATTCATCATGAATTTAAGGCCTAGAAATGAAACAAGTTGTTCTTTATATGTACTTAAATAAAAAGACTTTTATTTTAAACCTGAAACAAATAAATTGTTTTTAAATGTGTTGATAAACTAAAAAGTTGACTGCCAGGTTGCCATGAACACACTTTTCCATTCATAGCACCAGACTCTCCTAATAGTTAAGGACCTAAGTAACAATAGCAAAACAACATTTATTCTACTAAGACTGTAATCTCTCACAAGTTGTTCAAAACATGCAAATTAAACATAAGTGACAGGGTAGACAAAATCCAAACCATAGATTAAGATATATGTAGGGGGTGGAAGAGATGGGGGTAAGAGGGGGTGGGTGGGAAAGGATTATAAATACTGAACACAAGTTAATAATGAAAGCTGTTCTAGGGTCTTATTGAATAAGTTAAGGACTGAAATAGAATCATAGCAGAGGCAACGTTTTCTGTTTTCACTCAAATATCACATTTTCCCCTTATAGGGTCAATTTGTTGTTCACGAGAGGGCCAAATGGGTAGGTAGTATGACAAATGTTTTTAATACTATACTGTATATGAATGTCCGAGTTCCTGAAACTGGGTTAAAATGTGAAATACTTGAGACTGCTGAAAGACAAATTTTTACTTATGGTCCAAGACTGTTTCATAGATACCATTAACAATATACTCTCTTGGTGGAGCACACTGGGATATAAGAAAAAAACTAAATCAAACATCTTGCCTACTGGTATCCTTAATGACTAATCTATAAAAAGGAAATACATAAACATAGGAAAATGTATTTTAAAATGTGTCATGGGGCTATCATTAATTCTTGATAATTCAGGGCAGCTTCAAACTGGATTTTGGAACACTTGCCATATAACCAGTGCAGATATGCAGCCATATCTGCACTGGCAGATTCCTGGGCCCTGTACCAGATGTACTGAATCTGAGTTTTTGGGTGTGGGTCCTAGGAAACTGAGTTTTACATAAACTCCCTCATGACTCTTTCGTACAGAAAAACCTTAGAGATTTTGGAGCTATCAATTTTTAGCTTTCTGCTTTTGGGTCACTGTACATTGGTATCTTTATCAAAGAATAAGCAATGTAACAAAAGCAACTGCATCTTGGTTTCTACATTACTGAATATGAACCTCTTTCACCAACCCTCACTGATCTCTTACTCAGTGGAATACAAGAAATTTTTCCTGGCCCAGGATGAACCTAGAATTCCCACTGCTGATCTCTCTAATCACCTCCCCTAAAACACATTAAATCTTGTATCCATTCATATACTAGTTTACTGCTGTTCATTCTGCCCTTTGTATATACTTTACTTATGTATTCGTTTATTAGTAATGTCTTAAGTAATAAACTTTAAGATTTTTACAATGCACAGCATACCTCATATATTGTAATAGAAATATCTAATACAGGACGTTAATATATTCCGCTGCCTCTTTAATAAATGCTTTTTGATGATTTTTTTGATTCTCATTTCTGTATTACCATTATCATGTGATAAACGTAATTTGGAAAACAGCAAACTGGCACAATACCATAACTCTGTAGATCTCAATAAGATGATTTTGCTCTGAAAGAGCAGCTTTTTCCATCAGCAAGGAAGTACCACAGACATGAAAACAAAGTTAAGTCTTTCAATAGTATACTGGTTAGCTTTCTGGTATTATCATTCCTTTAGAAAATTAAAACTAAATGTCATATAATCTAACAGTAGATATGCTTTTTCAATTGATCTTTAGAAGTTAACTAGGTAAGAAATGCTTCTGGCTTTTGAAGTGAATTCCATAAAACTTGTGCTCTTTTAATTGACTTTCTCTTAATGGAGGCCATTTTCTGTTGATGTGTTAGGAGCCATTTTCTATTATATACTCAATTAAAATTTCTACTTATACTATTACACACTGCTGCATATGAACGAAGATTCACTTTTTCTTAGCTAATTCTTATATTAAAATGTTTTACTTGGTATTTAATGTAAAAATATTCAAATTTTGAACAGTAGTAAGAATAATTTATTCCAAAACTAGAAAACGGGAACTTTATTCATTGAACGTCCAGAAAGACTACCCTAATGTTTATTGAAAAGTCCTCTCAGAAATAAAAGATCCTGAAAAATTAAGTAGAACATACGTCAGCCAAGATTAATTTATCTAACTGAAATTTTTATCTTAAAATGCTAACAAAGTGCTTTTTATACTTGTTTTTAAAGTAATCTTAAATGGATTAGAACTAATAAATACAGGAATGGCTTTGGTCCTACTCTTCATACACTCAAAAAAGCAATCATCAAAGAAGAATTAAGGAGCCACTCAAAAATCTCACAGGTATTTCAATATTATTAACAATTATAATATATATGTATATAAACTTATATACGCGTATATAAACTTATTAATCCCACAGGGTAATATAATACTGAACACTACAGTTAAAACATTTCAATAAAGTGGTAAAATGTAAATTTCTTTTATAATACAAACAGTAATTGTTATTTCATCTTAAATGAAATTAAAAAAGGCATTGGTGCAGATTTTATTAACAATTTTTATTTTTAATTGTTAATGAGTGTAAAAAATGGCAAGATGTTACATACGCAGGGTAATAATTTTTATCAATTTCTATATGAAAAGTGCAAATATAACTCTAGGTATTTATAACCCAAAGCTTTCAAAAATTTAGAACATTATTATAATCATACTTTCACTATAAAAGTATATGTAGAATATTTTCAATTAAGTATGAAGAGGCTTGTGAGGTAAGACGGCACAGCCTAGTGTTAATTATATACAGGCATTTTTTTCATTTCTGACTGTAGTAACTTGGGCTCCACCCACAAGTAACAGAGCCAAACACCAGGCTGCTGATGATACGGCTGGATCAGAAAAGCATGAAGACACTGGATATGCATGAAGACCATAACCGTTACGTTTGAGGGCAAACTCTGCATTCCAAAGCCAAATATAAATGGTTCTTAGTTGTGTGTCTCCCCTGCATTAGTATGGATAATTGAGAATTGACTATAATTTAATAAATTGAACAGACACCACCAAAACAATTTACAGGTAAACTATGCTTTAGTAAGAATTACACAACTGTGCTAAGTGCCTATCTTAGTCTATTTCCCAACAGGAAGATAACCTTCATATTAGTTGGCTTTGAGAAGGCAATGTGGCTATTTTCTTCCAAGAAACAAAAATCTGGAAAGCTGCCATTGCTTTCAGAAAAGTTAAAAACCCACATACAAAACAAAAACTAAGTTAGAAGTTTGAACGTAAATAAGGGTTGCCCTATATCTTTTTGTGCATTACAAAAGAATACACTAAAACAGGACTGAAATATTGCTAGATGGTAGAGATGTCAGGTGAAATTTCATACTGTAGAAGCTAAAAATTAGTTGATGCATACTTTGGTGTTTTAGTTAATTTCAGTAATTCAAACAAAATCTATAAATAAAACACAACAACTTCTGCTAGAGAAAATCACCCAGGAAAGTGAAAAGAAGTATTTAAAGCAGAAAACAATTAAAACAGGAAAACTCAGAACCAAAATATTTTCACTGGAAAGACTTCTGTTAATTTCCCCTCCATTGGAAAATGTAACTGACAGATAGTTGTTATTTGCATGGTAGTACCGGTATGACGACCTTGCGTCCATTTTATTATTTTATCACTGTCCTACATGAGCTAGAAAGGACTTATCATTAATTAAGAAAAGGAAGTATCAGATCTCTTGAGCCACTTAAGGACCTTCCTCTCAAAAACAAACAAAAGAAAACCCCAAAACAACCCCCCCCCAAAAAAAAAAAGTACAAGGTAAATTTGTTGTTTTTGACTAGCACATAGTTTTCATTCTGTCACGATTAGTAAATGAAGTTAGGCAACTCTGGATAAAGGCAGATCAAGAACTGAAATCAGCTCTTTTGATGTCAAGTCCAACGTTCTTCCACAGATAACACACAATTTCATTTCAATCGCTTTCTTTTCCCTGCCACACATTTCCAAACAGATGAGGAACTTAAACTTCAGGAGAAGTTATAACTTGGCCAAGATTACCGAGCCCAGTAATGGCAGAGCTGAGTCTAAAACTCAGATCGCCTGCAGTACTCTTCATACGGGGCCTGTCTTGCCCTTGTATTAATAAAAAAAACTGTTTTAAAGGTTGGAAGGCATTCCCTTAGATCTTAAACTTATCATGTATATATATATATATAAATATATATAAATATATACATATATATACATATATATATATATATATATATATATATATATATATATAAAATATATATAGTGGCAGACATACAACACTGCAGTGGAATGGCAGAGGAATTTAAAGACGGCTTGCAATGAATTCACTTAAGCTCACAGAGGACTAAGTAACAGTTGCATGTTTGTTTAAGGGGTAATTATTTTTATCTTTATCTTCATTTCAAGCCACTGGCATTCACACAAAGAGGGCATATTAATCACATTTTCTGTGACCTTTTAGGACAAATAACTTGGATTTCATGCATTAGGTGCTTGGTAGTGAAGACAGTCCTGGTCTCAGAAACAGAAGCTGCACTTGGCCCTATGTTGGTTTTCTAGCAGTTCCTTCTTATCGAAAGCAGCCTTAGGGGACTGCTGTCAAAAGGAAATCTGTATGTAGTACCTAAGCTTCCCCTCTATCAAGTAAAAAAGTCAACTCCACTGCTTTATAGGACATGTTTTCCTAGAAATCCACTGAATCTGATGAAATAAGATAAATTCTCAAGTATATCTCAAAAAAGGTATCTTTACAAATTGTCACGCTATTATAAAATCTGGTACACTATATATCCTGTATCTTTCAGGACAGCCCATTCCAGGTGCCAAGGATTGTATGAAGTAGGGAAGAAGGCCTTAACTCAAACAAATCATCAGAAAAAAAAGGGGGGGCATATATATACATAAATATATATATATTTAGGGGTGATTTTCAAGGAAAACTATGAATTGAAAACTATGTATCTACACATGTATAAAGTTATCTCCACATCACGTGCTGGTGAACCTACCTGTGTATATTATCTTGGCCAGAAGGAACTACACCTACGTTGGCTACATTTACAACCTTCTGAAGGATCACAGAGGAAGTGAAATTCTGTGGTGCAATGATGATTACAGCAGAAGTTTCATTCATTCCTGTTAGCATTCCTATAAAAGCAAAAAGAGACTCCCTGTTACTAATTTCTTTATGAAAATCACATTAAAACAATTTTAAGCTCATAGCCAAAATTTAAAAACTTTTTCAAGAAATACTACTTCAGAATATAATTTACAAGATAATTACCATAAAATTAAAATGAACATAAACTTTCAAAAATTGTTAAAAATCCTTATTGTGTAGGAAAATGTATAAAAACGCAGTCAAACATCACTCATAATAAATCTGATTTTAAATACTACAGGATAAAAACACAGAACCACAAATATGAGATTTCAATTTCAGTCACTTTAAAATATACTCAATTAATTTGGCTTACATAAACTATTAAGCTTTGACTTTTTATTAATAAGAATTCTTTTCCCCTGTCTTTTTCAAAGATCTCTCTTGCCAAATGCTGCTTGAGAACAAATCAAGGTGATTCTGAAATAACTAGCAGCATTACCCGATGAATGGCTTCAGTATGTTAGATCAAAGTTATCTCAACGACTGAAAGTCACTGAACAGTTATGTGGTTCCAAAAATTGTACACGTCTGTAAGCTATATTTAGTTGTAATGGTATAGTGAATGGCACTATAGTTACTGACAAAACACCAACTGAAAATTCTGAAAGCAAAACATTTAAAAACAAAGAAAAAAATGTGAATAGAAAACCTTAAATCCCAGAGATATTTCAAATTATATTTAAGAAAGAAATTAAGTTAAGCAAAATCATGAACAAAAACCATATACGAGTTAACACAGACATGCCGTTAACATCAAAATCTCAGTAAAAATGTTCAGTGAACATACTCAATAATATACCCAACACTTGGTAGAGACATTGAAATTTAGTACCTGGGTTAAAGTAAACAAAATAATTATAATAAATGTCACCTATTTGGATCTGTGATATAAATCGCTGACACCTAATGATATCTACTAAAAATGATAATCTTCTGAGACATCTGATATGTGCAAAATAGTTTACAAAATTTTTGAAAATGGTAAAATTTGACTTTATGTTTTCAAAGGCTCTGCACTTCCAGGGTTAAGTATTTAATTTAGTTATTTACTGCAAATGCAACCTG
>NC_142503.1:50060000-50090000 GCF_057876585.1 Rhinolophus sinicus
GGACCACAGCTGCTCTCTAAGCGCACCTCTCGTATGCGCTTACGGTTCTGTATGGCTAGTCAGGAAAAAACCCCTCAGTCACAGCAGAGCACAAAAAACTTGATCAAAATATCAAGTATTCTAAACCAAAGCTGAGGGAGAGAAAGCGTATATGATAATCTACTGCTTTAGCTGTACTGTAGCTGTACTTTTCAAAAAAAGGCGTATCCCCTTCACAATAAATGTGCCCAAGCGTATTCAGTCATTTGTGTGCCACTCACCTTGGTTTGCTGAGCAGGTGTAAAGCAGAGAGGCAGGCTTTAGCCAGCAAAGGGTAAGAATAGCAAATGTAAGAATCAATTCAATTTGTCAACAGAAAAATAAAATCACAAAGATGACTTTCTTCTATAGCAATAATCAACTTCCAAGAAGAGCAAATGCAAAGAGGAACAGAGTCATTCTTTTTTGTCACTTAAAAATAAGGCAGAAGAATAAAAAAAATTACTATTTACTTACAGTCTTACATGAGATATTCCTTGTGAGAGTTGTCTACAACAGGTCTTTTTGACAATGTGGATTGCAAAGGCTTACAGTATAAAAATCTTTGGCACTACAATGATGGAGTACCAGGAAGCATGGCCTTCTCCTTAGGTGTAGATATTTGTATGTGCCTAGTACTTTCTGGAAGCTTGACAGATGGAAATTAATGACCTCGAGATGAAAGGATCTATGTTTGATAACCCTTTCCAGGGGAAAAAATAGCCTAGGTTTCCATAAACTTTTAAAAATTGCTGACTATACCATTTAAATATGCCCTCATTTTATAAATGCTATCCTTGGTTAAACACGTAAATTCAGACCGTTATTTTCCCTTATTCATAGGAAAATAAATTATTTTTATTAGAAAGCATGCTTGACTCTGGGGCAAGCACAAGTTATTAATACTTTTATTCTGTTGAAAATATTTTCTTTTTAGGTGCATATTTTAAAATGTTTTGGCTCTGACACATAGCCTTTCTTTAACATAGAATTAAGCCAAAAGAAAATAAGGGTTACTTTAATGCTATAATTAGGACTTTATTATGAAGGGTAACGCACTCTAAAGTGTTCAGGGAAAAATCTATCAGTAAGACATGAAAAACAGTACCATAATGAAAGAAAAAAACAGAAATACAGTATTTATAGTGATAGGACTTTGGTTAAACCCCAAATACCTGACATTTTCACTTATACAAAACACGTAAGTACAACATTAGGTTGACAAACCACAACTCCCAGAATCAAAGTTAATTAAAAATCAATTTATTACTTTAAAGATATATTAATCAATTTTCAGGTATGCCAGGAATGTAGACAAACAACGTACTTTAAAGGTTATTTTTTAAAAGCAAAGCATTAGCAAAAATTAGAATATTGTACAGACATCTGTTAACAGCTATGTATATATAATAATTTATTTTAGAGACCAGCCAGAAGAATGAGCACATATTTGAGATGTCAGTTTCTAGTAAATTGTAGTAATCTCTCACCTTGCTCTTTCTTAAAATCTTTCTCTGACATGGCCACAGGTAAAAGCAGCTCTCCAACAGGTGGCTGAATATTAACACTGAAGCACTCATCCTTGGTACTAAGGAAAAAATACATGAAAGCTGACTAAATGCTTAATAAACAAACATTCTTCTTAACACTGTGCAGTTCACATAGATGCAATTAAAGCATATGCCAGCATAGAAAGGACAACTTCTTCTTCGCTTAAATATCACAGCTAAAAAGGCTTGAAAAATTTCTCAATATTATTTACAGAGAAATACATCTCTTACCTCAATTGGAAAACATTTTTTAAAAAAAATAAACATATGCAGTTATAGTAGTACACCATTTGACACAGAACTTTTAAAAACAGGTGAAGCAGCACGGGTATGTATCTACTACCACCAGAGGAATACTTCACACAGCTGACAGAGAAATAATGTTTTATCTTTACCTTCTATGCTTCAAGTGTAGAAAATGGAATGCTTTAGTCTTAAATGGTTAAGATCTCTGTTTTAAAATATTAGATTAGTTACAGTAATATGTGATAGCATAAAATATAAATAAATAAAATGCAGGCCCATACTGTGTTTAGATATGTACTAATAAAACAATACCTCATCTGCAAACTTGCTTCCTTAAAACAAAAACCCTTATTTTCTAGTAGTGTTATTTACTGACATTACTGATCAATATGTGGTGAAAGTTATTTCCGAGGACAGGATATGAAAAATTTAAGAAAGGCAACTTTGTACTTGTATCAGCTAGAAAAACAACACAGAGTGCATTTCTTTCATTTATATCTTATGATACTACTCTTTATACAAAATGACTAAAACTGCTTTAAAATTTTTAAGTTACATGTTTGAAGGTAGGCTGATGAGTATATCAGTCAGGAATGTGTTTGGATGCAAATAAGTAGAAAATCCAATTAACAATTTCTTGAGAAACAGGTGCTTATTGTTTAGTATACAACCAGTCATGGAGTTATCAGTCAAAGGCTATTAACGATGCTGTTCGGGACCCAGGTCTCTCTGGCTTTCAACTCCACCATCCCTAGTGTGTTATGTTTAATCACCATAATTGCCAGATGGCTGCTACCTCGCCAGGTACTACTTTCATAGTCCATTGAAGAAGGAAGAGTGACGGGAGAGTAGTGAAGAACCGAGCCATCCAAATTTGTTCTTTTGTATCAGGAAAGCAAAAGCTTTCCTGAAGGTCCCACAGAAGGAATTCTACTTTTGTGTTAGAACTGGATCTCATGGCCAGTGGGAAAGCAGCTAGAGAAATGGGAATTGTGGGAAGAAATACTGAACATTAGGTTAAAAAATAAACAAACAAAAAACCCAATTACTTTATTGAAAGGTGGGATAGGGACAAACAATGTAATACTGAAGAAAGAAAAGATACCCACTTTGATTTTATGCTATTACATATTGTATTCTTGTAAGCTGCCTTATATTGTTCATGGAGTAAAGACTAGACTGAAAAAAAGAGAATGTTCTGAATTATTCACATGTGGATTGTCCAAGGCAGACCAATAAATCTAGTTTATTTATTAATTCAATAAACATTTCCTGAACACAAACTTGATCCCATGTACTATGCAAGTATTCGGGGATTTAAAGACCAAGTGAGATTGAACTCTGAAGTTCACAAGTCTAGTGAGAGAAAGAAAGAGTTCAATTACATTTATAATAGAATGGTAAGCGCTACATTAGAGATATGTGGAAAGTGTTATATATAGTCCATGAAAGAGGGGCTGATTAATTCTGCAGGAGTGAGGTAAAGTTTCCTTCTAAGAGGAGGGAAAGGGCCATTCTAGACATTCTAGACCCATGTTTTGGGAATGGTGAGCAGTGTTGTGTGTCAAGAGACAAGGGTGTGGGAACACTGTAAAGAATGTGATACACAGCATGACCATTTGTCTCAGCTTTCCCAGGACCGTCCCACTTTATGGCTGCTGTCCTGGGATCTGTTCCGTTGATGTCTCCTTTCCCTCCACAGTGTCCTGATTTATATGACCAAGTATATGACTACCTCACTCATACAACTAAGACAAAGGTGTTTCAATGTTTCTTGGAGCAACAGGAAACTACCAGAGACTTTTGATACGGGAAAATAAATGATCCCATTTGTATTTTAGAAACTCCGGTGGCAATGTACAAGGTGGAGAAGAGCTGAAAACGAGGCAGGTAGATCAATTAGGAATCTAACTTAGTCTAGGCAGAGGTTTTAGCATTGACTGTGTGTTTACTTAGTAAATCCTAACAATGATCCTAACAGGTAGCTTCTGTTACCCACCAATTTATGGGTAAGTTAAACAACATGCCCAAGGTCACATAGTAAGTGGCAGCACTGGGATTTGAACCCAGGTCTGTCCTACTCCAAGGTCCGGTGTATATACATATATATTGCACTATATACCCCTAGGGTGGGCAGCACCGAGAATATGGAAGATGGGGGTATTTTAGAGCTAAAAGGGACAGATCTAGTGATGGAGGAGAAAGACACTTTGAACTTTCTAATGTGAAGAACTGAAAGGATGACTTCTGAAGAAAAGGAGTTTCGAGGCTTAAACAAAAATAATTTGACTTTAACCACGTTATATTTTGGGTACACTGAGTCACCTGGGAAGAGGTATTTAGCAGATCACCGGAAACACAAATCAAGAATCAGGAAAGAGGTCAGAGTTTGGAAGTAATCAGAGTGGTACAGGTTACAGCTGAAGCGTTACAAGTAGGTAAGATCACACTGGAAAAGAAAATACACAAGGAAAAACAGTAAGGTGGAAACCTGGGGAAGACCTGCATTTAAGGAGAAGTGGAAGAAGTGCCACTTGTAGAAGAGACTGCGGAAGAGTGGAGAGGGAGAAAAGGGTGTGTGTGTCAGACCCTGCGGGGAGGAATAAAGAGAAGCAAGAGTAACTGCTGACCTTAGCCAGGCAGTTCAGATTGGAGAAGTGAATGGGAAGACTGGCAGTGAAAGATGGGACAGACAGCGGTAGAAGAAAGCTTCATGAGGTTGCAGAGGCAAACACACACACACACACACACACACACACACACACACACAAAAGCAATGCTTAAAGAAACCTGGGCATGTTTAAAAGCTGAGGAGAAAGAGCCAGTGAAGAGGAAGAAACAAAGAAATAAGTAATAGAGCAAAGTCTTAAGAGGAAGTAAATGAGGTTGGGGTTAAGAGCACCAGAATGAGGTGAATGGCAGAGCCCTGGAATGGTGTAGGAGACTCCTGAAAACAACAGAGGAGTGGTTAAGACAAAGAAGTGTTGCGGGTCCGACACTTGAAGGATGAGACCAGGCCTGATGTAGTAGGAGGCGAGGTCACATTAAGAGAAACATGTAAAAGCTGATGAAGGAGCAAACGGAGAGGCATCCCTATGTGCACGAAATAAATAAATAAATAATGAACTAATTTAGTGTTAAATATAAAGTTCCCACTTCAAATGACTGGATAGCTCAAGGTTCTCCAAAGTGGAAAGCACAAAGGTCTCCACTGAGAGAGCAAATCCATTGAGGGAAAATACCTACTATTTTTTTCTCAATCCTTTTGAAGACCTATTTTCCCTGTATATCTTTTAGTATATACATGTTAGCACAGTGAGACACACACACACATATCATTGAAAAATAAATTTACACATATAAGGAGTACATGGTAGAAATACTTTACTAATAGGTGTACACAATTAAAAAGTTAGAGGTCCACTGGGTTAAATTATATATACTACATATTTTTCCTTGTGTTTTCTTTTTAATTCCAGATGAAATGATCAGCCATCTCCTTCCTAACATTCTTGAAGGATGCCATTTACTCCCCTGATGAAAGCTAGTTATATAGCACTGATGCCCAAGGAGAGGGCTGCGAGAGTGGAGAAAGACGGGAAAGATTTGTCTTCCATGGCATATGTGAAAATCTACGTTCAAGTTGGGGAGGGGAGGTGACCTTGAAATGCCACTATTAGCAAGGAGCAACATGTTAGAGACTTATACATGACTCCACTTTGACTGGATATATTTCGCTTTTGTTGCTTTTGGCTAATGCCTTTTTCTGTCTTCTGCAGTTGCTGAAATGGTTACCATGTAATTATGTATGAAACACAAAGGATGTAAGTTCATCCAAAAGGGTCTTATGAGGCAAATGCAATAAAATTGAAACACTGCTGTGGAAGACACAACTTGTTGCTTACTTAATATCTGTTTTTCTTCTTTACTGAGATAATCCTGATTTTGTTCAGGGAAACAAAGTGACCAACTGAAACACTGTATCTCTCAGCCTCTCTCTTGTTAGCTAGGAGTGATCAAGTGACCCAGTGATGACCAGTGATGCATAAACAGAAATATGTTGGGGATTTCTGGGAAAGTTTTGTTTTTCTAGAAAACCATTTCATCTGAATATTCCTATTAATATAGAATTGTACATATTATTATTTTATAATTTAGAAGATCTCGGTTTTATTGCCTTTTCTAATCTTTCTTATGTATCTTTTTTCTTTACTCATATTAGCTCATAGCTTATATTTATATTTTTGGTACATCGTATGTATCACTTAGAAAATGTGTATTTTTTTGTACTCAGGAAACAAGGAATTCTTTGGAAACACACATATATCTTAGATCTTAGATCAAGCTTAATAATTGAATTATTGAAATTTTTTGTTTGTGTGTTTATATCTAGCTATATGTCTATCTTAATTATCTATCTATCTATCTATCTATCTATCTATCTATCTATCTATCCATCCTATCTTGCTCTTTGAGTTGTCAATTTCTGATGTGTGTATTACAATATACTGCGATCATAGCTCTGTCAATTTCTCTTAGCATTTTATTAGTTCCTGCTTTATATATTACAAATCTATGTTGTCGCAAAGTTTATAATTGTTATGTTTTTTGTGGAAGATTGCAATGAATAGAAATTTTTAAAAAAATCAGAAATGCTTTTTTATTTTTCTAGTGTTAGTACTGCCCTGTTTTATCATCTTCCTGATAATACACACACACACACACACACACACACACACACACACACACTTTATCTTTCTAGTCTCAATTTTTCTGTGCCATTCTCTTTTAGGTGGGGTTCTTATAAATAGCATATGAGTTTTGTTTTTTACATGTTTAATATAAGTGGAATTTAACTTACTGACATAAATCATGATAATCAGTACGTGTGGTATGTGTGGCCCCTTCCAGCCATCTTATTTTTTCTATTTACATGCCTTTTCTCCTCCCCTTTGTTCAACTATCAAATTTTAATCACTCCTTCTTGCCTCTGTCATCTGGAGCTTATAATACATCATATTTCGATGTTAGTGGTTAGCTTTAGCTTTCTAAACCCTATTTAAACTTCTCAATCAATCCTCTTGCCAAACACGACAAGATCACCACCATCCCTTCTCCCACTTGTCCATATTAGCATTTTGGTTCGTTTATTATTAAAATGTAGTTTTTACATTACGTGTGAACAACGATTTTTACACATTGATAGATTTTACAGGTAGAGTTCTTTATGCACTACTTTTTGTTTTTATTCTATGTTTTTCTAGGTCTCAGATTTAAAAAAAAAAATTGTACGACAATGTATCTTTGTGTAATCCTGTCAAGAAAAGGTCTGTGGGTGGTAAACTAGTGCAATCTGTCTAAAAAATTTCTATTTGGTTTCCTCAAAAATTTAAAGGTCATATCCTTTGCCTTCTGGCCACCAGAATTGATGAGAAATCTGATTCCATTTACATTTTTAGGTAAGCTGCTTTTTTCTCCCCTCTGGAAGACACTAGAATGGTTTTCTCCATTACTAAAAATCTCACCACGATGTGGTCTCTTTGACAGTCATTCCCATTCATTGTGTTTGGCCTCTGATGGGTCCTTTCAAGTTGAAGGCTTATGCATTTTTTTTGCTTGGTAACATTTTCTCTATAATTTATTTCTTTAATTATTTCTCCCTTCCACTGTCTCTTTTCTCCTTCTAGATCTCTTATTAGGTAAATTGATTCTTTGAACTTTTCTTTCCATTTTCTATATCTGTCTTTTTACTTTCTATTCCAGTTGCTTTCACTGACTCCCTCTTCCAGAACACTAAGTCAGCATGCATCTGTGTCCCTTCTATTAGGCCTCTACTGCATTGCTTTTCGCATTATGTTTTTAAATCTCCAAGAATACATTTACATTCTTCTAATTGCTCCTTTTTCAAAGCAAGCAATGTATTCTTGGTTTATGGAGGTAGTGTTTTCTCGAATCAGATATTAGGTATAATTTTTAAAGATATCTCTTCTCTTTCTCAAACTGTCTGCTCCTTTTACGGCCAGCGAGTCTTTGTTGTCATCTTGAGCCTTCCCTTTCAAACTGATGCTTTCGCTCAGAAGTCTGGCCATTCCAAGTTGTCCATTTATAATGAAGGACTAGGCTTAATTAACACACACAGCAAGTTCGGCTACCTATGAACTATGAGATTTTAGACAATTTTCTTAATCTTCCTATGCCTCAGTTTACTCACCTTTAAAAAAGGGATAATAATAATATTTATAGGATCGTTTTATAAACAATTAGATTAACATACAACATAAGTTTTTGGAACAATGCCTAGCATACTGTAACTGCTTAAAAAGAACTGTTTTATGAAAGAATTAAATAAACTAACAAATATAATGCAAGTGTTTAGAACAGCGCCCAGCACACTGTAACTGCTTGACACATGTGAGTGTTATTCCTATGAGTCTCCTCTCGCCTGGTGGGCTGACTCGAGTTGTAAGGGAGTTTTAAGTTTTCACTGGTTGCATGGACTTGAAGTTGGAAGGCAGCAGGCACGGCCTTAGTTCTCCGCACAGATGCAACGTTAGCTTTACCCTTCTTGGTAGAGGGTTTAAGAATATTACTCTGCTGGATGCAACTGCATTTCATCTCATCGCTAACTACCCTGCCTCCTTCCCACAAACTCAAATGCTGCCGTTCTCTTAGACTCACATCCACACCAAAAGTCCTTTCTGGCAAGTAGTTCACTTTCTTTACTGTGTACTTCTCAGGTCTCCGATGAAATGTGTATGTTGCCTGCGGCTAGGGTGAGGTTGGAGAACTGGAGGTTGGAAGCAGTTCTTTAATTCCCCGATGACTGTCTTATCTTAACTTTTCTTTTTCATTTATTCACATTGTGCTTGACATTCTGCCAGGTTTGTTGTTACAAGTGTAGTAATTTTCTCCCATGAGTGTTTTGCTCTGTGGTTTTTACTTTCTCTGTTATTGTTTATCTGCTTCCATTTGCTTTCTAACTGCCAATAATTCTTCACAATTTCTAGTCAGCTAATGGCATTCTTTCTTTCTTTCTTTTTTTTTTTAGTGTTCATTCTCTTTTGAAGAATGTATTTTCTGTCTTTTTAATGGATTTTGGGTAAGAAGAAGGGTGGATGCTAATGCTCAGCCCCTAACTTCAGCCAAGCCGTATTATTTTCATACTAGTTAACACAGTGATATCTGATCATAAGGATGAGACCTGTTTATGCACTGTATCTACTTTTAGAGACAAATTTCTGTATATTATACACATTTTCAATTTTAATAAATTTAATCAAGAACTTAATTTGATGACCATTTAAAATGCAAAGCAAAAATAGGAAACATTTATCAAGTATGCATATAACTATGGAGCTACTTATAATAGTACTATCTGTCTATCTATCTATTTACATGTATCATATAACTATAATGATTTAGAATTAATCTGGAGGCTAAAGTGGAAATCATTTTACTCTTGTTCCTTTACTTTTAGTAAATAGAAGTATACCTGAAAGGCGTATAGTCCATGTTCTCAGCATTTCTGAGGGCCTCTTATCATATATGCTTTTATTACCCATAATTTTATGTATTGATTTGTAGTAATGCATTTCGAGGAAAAAAATTCAGTATCAGCCATTCTTGCTTTTCCCCTCTTTTTATCGAACTAGCAAGACTAATACAGCACATCACTAAGTAAAAAGTGCTGTTTACTATGCAAAAGGCACAGTCAGTGATTGGCATCTAAGACCGATTGATCTACCCATTACCACTATCTCCCTGCCCCCTCTAGCACTACTATGAAGCTATTGATTTAAACACTGTCGATCGGTTTCCATTTTCTGATTTTGGGCAGGCCAATTAAGAAAGTGAGTAATTGTGATTACACTGCTTCAGGATCAATTACATTTGATGCAAGACAAAGTGTTCTTTTTGGAACACACACAAAATAATTTTTGATCTAATATGCTTATGTGCTTAATAAAATCTAAAATAATTCATACGTTCACAACAGCAAAACATATTAATATAAATGCTTATAATAGCTAAGGTTATTTTCTTTGTAAGTTACATTCATCATTTTCCTAAAATTAGTTTAAGAGGAATTGAGAAAAAACTGTTCATATAAACTTCCCAAGGTAAGATCAAAATCAAACACCACCTACATATTTATCTCTAAAGAGACTTAGTTAATTGTGAAAGACAAAATGCAAATCTTGTAAAAGGACTACAGAGGAAATCTTTGTAATGAAAATATATTAAATAAAACCCCTCATTACAGAGAAATGTAAAAGGTTCTGTAGATAAACTGATAAGAAGAATTTTTTCAGTTTGTAATTTTGCCCTAACTTGCTACATGAGCTTTGTCATTGGGCTCACATTGTCGAAATCATTAAAATGAATATACCTCTGGTGTTGGAGGCAAATCTATTTAGAGTGATGTTACTCATAGTCTTGTGCTCAGTAATATTGATCTGTGTTGTTTGTCTAATAGAAAAATAATAAACAATTACTAGGCAATGTTGGGAAAAGTAATCAGTTTTTATATATCACTAATATAGTAGACCTCCCAAAACATAAAGGTGATGATCTGCATAAAATCAATGTGTCATGCTACATTGCTTATATTCATCATCGCAGGTCCTCAGCAATACATGGCACAATATGAGGCCTGAATGACTGGTACACTGAAAAGGTATATGAAAAAGAAAGGTGGACTATACTTAACCTAGAAAGTTATTTAAAAATGTCAATTTCCAGACTTGGGAGATTTTTATCAGAACAAATTTTGCTTTAAGCTAGTTAAAATTTAAATAAAATGTCTTGATTCATTTTAGAATAAAAACAAAGCAACTTCAAAATGACAAATCATATTCTACATCAGAAAAATATAAAAGAGTTAGAAAATAATTCTTAAAGATGCATGAATACAAGCTTTGTACTAATTGCTAATAGTTTCTGGATTTCATTAGAAATGTATAAAACATTATATAAAAACAATTAACAACGACAAAACCCAAACCTAGGGAAAGTTCCTTTGAATGATATTCACCTATGAAACTTTTGCCAAATGTTCTCTTTAGAATTTTATCAAAAGCAGTTTGTAAATGAAAGTAAAAAGGGAAAAATGTATGGGTTTTAGGCACTGACAGAATCAGTAATTCTCCACATAAGAGGCTTAAGATAACATATAAGATGTTTCAAAAGATATTCAATATTATTAAAGATTTTTATTTCTCCTGATTTTTCCTCATGAATTTTCTCCTGAATTTTCAAAAACTATAGAGTTAAGAGAAGTAAAAATATTATTTAGCAGTAGCTTCTTACTTTGACCGACAAACTATGAATTTCAATCACATATGGCAGACTTAATGGCTAGCTGGGTAACAAATACTACACATACATATACTGGATACAATTTGTACAACTATTCCATGGCAGTATAACCATTGCCAAAGAAAAGCACATTTGTTTAAATGTTTTGTCTCTCAAAGAAAAAAAGCTGCTGAAAGCATAGTTTTTATTTGCTATCCTTTACAGGTAATATAAAATATAGAAAAACAACTGAACTTACCACAACTGGAAACTGGCAGTCTGAATGGAATCACAAAAGTCAATACCCATTGAAACAGTAATGGATCCCTCAGGCTCAAGAGATTCTAGGAAATTAGATAATTTAGACATGAATACACGGAGGATGTGAAAAAGGGGCAAACTAAACACTGAACACTTATGTAATGTTTGTAGTTTGGTTAAAATAGTCAAATTTAATGATAGCTTATAAGAACACTTTCAAACTAAGAATATTAAAGCAAATTATAATGTAATTTCACTATTCTGCTTGAAAGCTTTCTTTTTCACAACTTAACTCTGCACATATTTCAATGAACACATTATCTATTTGTTTCAGAAATGTATCTCATCCTGAGAATTTAACGTTTTACAATATTGTCTTTATAGGCACTGAAGGTGAGAGGAAACAAATTTAATCCTGTGTGGAACAACTGTAATGAACTCTGGGTGCTTTTAAGAAATCATGTACTTAAAACTATGAAATATTTATCTAGATATAAAAAGTAAATTTTACACAAATTTCCACTGAAAAAAAATCCAAAATTTAAAAATGTGAATTAAAGCAAAGCTGGAAGAAATAAATTTGTTGTATTCAGAAATTAACCAAGACTACTGATCTTATAGAAACCAAAACGATAAGTCTAATTGTATTACTCAAAGAATTACTGAGAGAAAATTTTAGTAACAGATTAGATTATCTTGAAAAAACAAATAATAAAATGATTATTTTATAGATTTGAAATTTCTAAAGCTTCATCAACTAACCAAGTATGGGAAATAACTACCAATATACATATAACACTGGTGTTTTTCAGTTGACAATGATAAAACTTAAGACAAACAATAACAAAATTTTATTCTGTTTGTGAGTCCTAAGTTTGGCTGTACATTAGAATAATAGGGGATCGTAAACATATACCTATTTAGTATAAATACGTATGTATGTTGCATAAATAGAAATATATTATATTATTTAAATGTATATATTATATTATTTAAATAGAAACCATCCACATTTGATTTACACTTTGCTAAAAATCTTCAGTGTGACTGTGGTCATACTGTGCAGTAGCTTTATATTTAGCTTTGCTCTTTATATATCTTATTAGATGTGGTTTATGTTAGCAAACACTCTAATCCAGTAGGCTGCGACTAGCCTAGGGCTTTTTGGGAGTATGATTTGCCATTTAATACTAACCATGACAGAGATGATGATACAGATGGTACAAAAGAATATATCAGTAAGCTTAATATATCAAGAAGTATGTTTATGTCTTATGGGCTCAATGAAGATTGGGCATTATAAGAGGGTACTTGTTTGATGCTGATTAAATGTTACTGGTTTGCTTAGTGGTATGTAAGGTGATTTTTCCAGTTTGTATTTCATTTGTTTATAAACCTAACATTTACCAGGATGCTACGCAATTGCCAGAAGACTTGCTGCCTAAATCTTTGGCAAACAGTCTTTAATGTAAATAATTACTCTGTGAGTCAAACAA
The DNA here is from genome assembly GCF_057876585.1 of Rhinolophus sinicus. NCBI lineage: Eukaryota > Metazoa > Chordata > Mammalia > Chiroptera > Rhinolophidae > Rhinolophus > Rhinolophus sinicus. The sequence goes on from NC_142503.1 coordinate 50,072,869, forward strand.
AAAAGTATGATGATATTTTTTGCATACTTTTTAAGCTATACCTTATCAGTTCATAGCTCTGTCAGTTACACTGCTCAAGGCTATTTCTTTAGTGAATGCTTTCTTCTGTGCCATAAATATATTGGGATTTGGTTTTGTTTGTAGCCAAATGCCACACTGGTCGTAAATGCTGTCATCTCCATAACATGATGGCATTCACGATTTAGATCTCTCTACATCATGTACCCTTGTATTTCATTTGACAAAGTGACAGTTCTCATGATTAACTCTTGATAGCATTCTTTGACATAGTTTGGTATCATCTTCAGTCTTAAGATAATTAAATGTGAGCTTAGTGCCCTGCCTCTTCTAGAGAACAGCGTATGATCAATGGCATATTTTATTATATGAATGCTTCAAGAGCAAAGTGATCAGCATAAAATTAGTCATATAATGGATTTTTATTATCTTTGAAGCCTACTACATTGGGAAAGTACACTCAATCAGGTGTTTATATTTGGCTACTGCTCTGGATCACTGCTATATACATGAGAGGGTTATACATAAGTGGCTGAAAAACACTGGCTCTATTATACCACACAATTACTAATGAAAAAGGAAATCACACAGGATGCCATCTACTTTGATGTAATGGTCATACAACAACCAGTGAAATCTTAGTTGAACTCAAACTTGTCAACTGTTAACATAAAGTCACTGAATATAGTACAGAGAGCGTAAGGCTAATTCTGTGTGTGTGTGTGTGTGTATTAAATCTTTATATACTTGGTCATTTTAGAGAAAATGTCACGTTATTCCTAATATTCTTGTAAGGAATCCAGTTTCACACTAAAGGCAGGGCAAAATCCAGACAAAAGTCATCACATATTATAGACAAAAAGAAAATAAACTGGTGACAAATGAGAAAGCTGCTGGACTCCTTAACATATGTGTATGTGCTTATGAAACAATTATCTTACCTCCTTATTTTACAAAAACATGCAGTCTTAAGTTTTGGAAGGACTAAGTAAGATACACCATAGTCTGTAACTCTACTGCAATCTATTGATAAAAGAGGCTAGGAGGTGTTACATACAAATATTTACTGCATGGGAAAGAATTCTGTATCTTGAAAGTATTTAATAAATGTCAACAAAATGAAAGTATTTAATAAATGTCAACAAAATGCCCAAGAATAGAAAATCCTTCTATGAGTACTGAGGCAATGGTATATATACAATCATATTTTATTTCTGTGCTAGCACCATACTATGAAATTTATTGTATTTGTTTCTTCTCTTCTACATAGGCTAATAAAGGTCAACTCATCAACTCATGACAGCTCAAAGAAATGTTAATACTGTTCTGTTCTAACCTTTGGATAACATTTTCAACCTTCAGACAATTCATGTATCAGCTGCTTGACACATCTTAATTTTTTAACTAGTTAAAAATGGCTGGATTTTAAGCAATCAAAAACATACACAAATGGGATATTCTGTAATTCCTTAGCAATATGTTAACTTCACAGAATAATTAAAAATCAGGACACTTGGTATTCTTTAAATGGTGCCTTAATTACCAAATTATTATTTTTAAAAACTTTTATTTATTTTAAGTATGTTTTTCCAGGACCCATCAGCTCCAAGTCAAGCAGTTGTTTCAATCTAGTTGTGGAGGGCGCAGCTCACAGTGGCCCAGGTGGGGTCCGAACCAGCAACCATGTTGTTAAGAGCACTGTGCTCTAACCAACTGAACTAACCGCCACCCTATTATTTTTTTAAACAAGGTATTAAGCAGGTTCTGAAATCACCTTACTTTATTTTTCTTTACTTTGGTTACTTACAAAAAATGTACCATATTCCATCTATTAGAAATTGTTCCTTTGTGTAAAAATATCACACAAAGAATGACTTTCTTTACTGAAATGACTTCCTTACATGAAAATGAGAGAATACAACAATGTCAAGGAGCTCAAGTGAAGATGAAGAAAAATAGAATAGTTTTGTGAAATAATGAGTACGAAGGCACAGTGCTGGTCAAAAGGCTTTGCTCATCTATCGTACTGTAAAAAGGAACTACCTGGAGCTTTCTGATGGTAACATTTAAAGGACTCAAGGACAGAAACCTTGTAGCACTTTTAATTGAGATTTTGCCTGATGCTTCTCCCAACAAAACTTGAAGGCTGCCTCCACTTACACAAAACAGAAAGAACAGAGACAGATATTCTACTTATTACGCTATTTTAAACTCAAATGTAAAACATACAATTCTTACACTTAATTTTTAGAAGGTGTACCTTTGGTACAATACTTAAGGAACGGAAAGGGATGACAGCTTGGTGAGACACTGTCATGTAACGGGCACGGAGGTAACCTGGAAAGCACAAGCTCCATCTAGGGGCAGCCCGCTCAGCCTCAGCTGGTTGCACTGAAGGTAGGAATAAAGACCCAGCACTGCCGTATCTTGTGTTTTATTCTGAGAAAAGGGAGACTGGTGTGTGTGTTTTTTTTAAGTAAAAACATCTTGATTTTAAATGGTGGCAACAAATTAAAAATATTTTTAAAAACCACATTATAAATACCAGTAATATACGATGAGCTATTCTATACTGCATGTGTGGAAAGGAGGACAAGCAGAATAGTATACATCGTTTCAGTCTTCGCTCCCCTCACTTTTCAATTTGTGGAGTGTGAAAGGAAACGGGGAAGGGGAGATAGGGGAGGTACTATATTCAAAAAGGCAGACTAATATCATTCAGGGAATGACAATGACCAGAAAGAGCAGTAGGGGAAAGGTGAGACAGACAGGTAAAATGGGAGGCAACTCCGATTCTTCAAACCCATCCTTCCATCAGTAACGGTATCAGCCTGGAATCTGAGGCACAGCGGGCAAAGAAACGTTTTTATCTTGTATGATACATTTGCTTTAAAAAGGGAAAACAAACAGTGTGCTAATTTGTCAATAAAATTATATATATTCGCTTTTACCTTTAAAATGAACACATTAAATTATCAAATACAGTTAAAGTTTTAAATGAGAATATTTACCTATTGGATTAAAAACGTGCATTTGCATGTCTGTAGGAAGTTTTTTTTCCTTTATGTGGATATTTTCCATCTTTCGATCAGTAGTATTATTCAGTGTTATTTGTATAGAGACCATCTTATCACCAAAAACGCAAGACTGTCTTGGAAAGAAATAATGGGCAGCTAGTCCTTTTCCACTCATTCGATGAAGCAGCACATGAGATTTCATTGGTACAAAGAGAGGAGTATTGACCTATAGCACATTGGTAAAAAGAAAAAATTGAATTAGTGAACATAGTTATTAATTCTCTTAGAAAATATGCAGAAGTTTATGACATTTAACTCCTGTTTTCCCTCAAGTATCACAAAAACCACAATAACCAATATTAACAGGACACGACACACAGATATTAAGTTCGAAATTATATAAAAATGTAAAGTAAATGCCTTCAAAACAGTATAAAAACTTTTCTGTACTCTGCAGGCACATATGAAAATATTTTGAAGAAACATATATCTAATAAGAGAATAATCTGTTATATATATGCACTTTTTAAAAGTCTATAAACTTTGTTCGCTTTTTTCCTATGTACACTATATTTGGACATCTTGCTGATTTTCTTATTAGTTTTAATAATTTGTCAGTTGATTTTCTTGGGCTTTTGAACGATAAGATAGTTCCATCTGCCAATAATGAACATCTGGTACCTTCATTTCCAATTGTGACCCCCTGACTTCTTTCACCTTGAGTTTCTTTCACGGTAAACTGCAGATATGATCTCTTCTAAGGTTGTTTATTCCTTTGCTTTAATGATTAAAAAGATCGTCCCTCCTTTGAGATCAGGTAACAATTCACTTACATTTTTTTCTAGAGCTATCATGGTTCCAATTTTTTAATTCATGCGGAACTAATTTAGTTATATTGACTCCATATTTATTCTTCTCTAAGTACTTAACTAGTACTCTGTGCGTGATTTAATGTTAGCCTTTCCTCAATACTCTGTAAATGCAAACATTCTAATTATTTATGTACATGGAGACACTTTTGGGCATTGATTGGGTTGTTAATCTAGTACCACACTGTTTTATTTCTTATAGGCCTACAATATGATTCAATTATTTGGCAAAGCAAAACAGTCCTCATTCCATCCCCCTGCCTCCCAGCCAGTATTTTCTTGGCTAATCATGTGCTTTTCCTTCCATTGAACTTCAGACTCTTTTAGTAAAATTCTCCCCTCAATCTCGAGTAGAATCAGAGGCAGCATATTAAATGAAGAAACACAGTGCATTCTAAAATCATGTGGTAGCTATCTCTCCTCTAAAAGCATTGCATGTGGCTTGACCTGATTATGGGCAAGGCTTTTCTAATCAATTTGTAATCAAATAGACATAATCAAGATACTTTCCCTTAACATTGTGCTCTCCCAAACTAGGTTTTCTATTATAATTGTGAGAGCACATACTAATCTATTCAACATGTTCACTATGACACTGATACATGACATTAAACACTTATTAACAATTTAAATTCATCAACAAAAATCCAAGAGTTAAACATCATATATACAAAATGATAAACAGTATCTTCTAAGCATCATTAAAGTATAGTATTCCTTCTCCAAAAGCTCAACTTATAAGGGTAGGCAATTTAAAATTATCATCTTAAAGTGTATGTAAGAATTTATTTGTAAAATATAATAAATAACTGGGTAAATTTTAAATTTTGGCTATATAAAGTAATGAAGCAACTGGTCTATGCATCCTACTTTGGCCTTTTGATGATGGTAACAACAGTTTAGCATGTTAAGCTTTCAAAGCACTTTCACTTCTAAACTTAGGTTGTTTTCCTTGTATAAAAATTATTTTCCAAACTCTTCTGTTTCAATGCTCACACTAAGTTCTACTTCCTTTACAAATCCTGGGGGTTTATTAGCATAACCCAAGACAGCAATCCTTAGCAATGAGCATTCATTCAAAGATACAGCGGGCATCATAAAAATAAGCGAACAGACACAGAACGTGTGTGTGAGAGTTTATGTAAGCACAGATACATATTACGTGTACAGATTTACACAGCAAAGCCTTTTCCATAAAGTCCCATGTCGCTGAGGCTGACAAACAATTTTAAACACAAGCCCTGAAATGGATAATTATATGTCTCTGTATCTTATATGTATTCCTTTAATTAGATGATAAGCATACTGGCGAGAGTAATCGCATCTTAGGTTTTTCTTCATTGTTCAAGAGATATAGTTTTCATTAAATCCTTGTTGATGTTGCCAGTTTTACCTCTATGAAAACTCATAAAAGCTTGGGCCGCATATAATATGGGGAAGTAAAGTTGAAAGTTAGAGAGAGGCAAGTGTAGAGTAAGAAAAGCAGGACAGAAGCAGGAGTTGGGTTTACCAGCAGCCAGGAATTAGCAATCCAAATATCACAAAAGGTGCTTAGAAGGCATCAACATGTCTTAGTTGATTTATTAATTCTCTTTCTCAATCTAACTGTGGGTCATATGGTCCAAATATGTTTTTCTACCTTGTCTCAAAATTCTGCATTTTTATTATAATAGGTAAAAAGATGTTATATACAAATGAGTTTTATGACACAGAAGAATAAGAATTCAATGTTTCAGGATTGCTTTCATCTGGTTCAGACAAGGGTTGGGTCTTTTGAGGGAGCTTTGTCCCCAGTGTTTTACCCTGTAATGGTTACGTATGGGACTGTCTGCTCAACACACCCTACCATCTTCTAGGAATCCTACCACATTCAGCTCTTGATGAAGCTGGCACCTTCTCATGCCACTTCAGGACCTGGCCCCAGTTAACTTGTTCAGAAATGGACACATGGCCCAAGGAGTTCCTTTCCTGGGATTTACAGATTTGGGAACTGGGAAGTTGAGCCAATCTCTCTCAAGTGGCTAAAATTCTGAGATTTGAAACTCTAATGTCAGTGGCCATATTCCTGACATATTGTTCAGCCAAACATAAAGCAAATTTCAAAGAAAAGCACAGATAAAAGAAAGAGACCTGCTGGTATATTTGGTTTGTATATGGATGGTTCTTGGAAGCTGACAAAATCCTACTCTTCTTCAAGTTTGGTTTTCTGTGAAATATGTACTCGAACATTCCTTCCTGTAATTTCCCTTTTTTACTTAAGCTAGTTCAAATTGGGTTTCTGTAGTTTAATTCCCCCACCCAACTACTGATCTGGATTAGTCACATTTCAGGACACTAACTGGGGGAGCAGGGAATAAACTTACAATGGGAGAATGTGCTCTCATGCTTCTTTTTCTTAAAGCCCTGGTAGATACGGAATGGTGAGGTCAGAGACTCAGGCATAGCTTCTGATTAGGTTGAACCATATAGATCTATCAATTCTGTAGGTCAGAACAATTAGTTGAATTAGCGGTTCATATGGTTCAACCTATGAGCTCGCTTTGGTTCAAGGTTACTTAGACCTACCATCTATAAGAAAGAGGAGCCCTTGATGTGACTATCCTAGCTCACAGGAGGTCCACACTGGGGTTAGAGAGCAAAGCCTGTGTTCATAATAAAGTACCACTTTGCCTTTCTTTGTTCTGATCCAATGTCTCCCATGGGCATCTTGGAATGTTGGTCTTGTCCAAGAATCAGGTATTCTTGGGCTCCCTGTCCAATAAGAGCAACACTATTTCAAATACAAAGTACTAATCCTTAATTTATTAATTCACTTCCAACTAACATTTATTAAGTTGTACAAACCACTGTATGAAGGACTGTGTACAGAGACAAAGTTGTATTATATCTTCCCTCTGTTCAAAACCTTCCAATGGATCCCAATTTCACTGAAAGTAAAAGCCAAAAATTCTTATAAAGGCCTGTAAGGCGTCATATGGCCTGGCCCCCTGTGTTTCTTTTAACTTCATTTCCTATTACGCTTAAACCCATGACTGTCTCCACTCCAGCCACCCTCACTTCCTTGCTGTTCTTTGCACACACCAGTAGTGCTTCTACCACAGGCCCTTGGCACTGGTTCCCTCTTTCTTGTGTGTACTTTCTGCAGATATTCCAGATACTCCAGTTCTGATATATCTTTGCTCAAATGTTACCTTTTCGATAAGGCTTAACCCATTTGCATCTCTTCCTTTTTCTGTTTCCATAGCCACTTAATACCTTCACTAACACTATGTGTGTGTGTATATATATATATGCATATATATATATATATATATATATATATATATATATATGCATATATATATATACAAACATATATAATATGTAAGTTTTCTTATTTATTATATGTATTTTCTGTCTCCCCATTTATTCTCCATTTTTATGTTCAATGTATAAAACATAATTTTATCCACTTTCAGAACTCAAAGGACAATTTTACTATTTTAAATGATTATAGAGATTTATAGATAATATACCTCTAGTTTTGGTCATAACTATATTAGATGCTGAGTGCTCAATTATAACACTGTTCCTAAAAATATTACAGTCTTAAGGAGCACATTGTGGTGATAAGTGGAGATTATCAATATTAACATTTGTTGGTTTTAGGATATGACTTGACTACAAATTTTCTATTATATGTAATTGTATGCAAATGAAAAAATACCATATTTCTTGAAGACACACACAAATAAAAACATTAACTAGAAGGACTTCTATGATATAAACACAAATTTTTAAAATATCCAGTTTTAGGTATCAGCATTAAATATTAAAACCTGCATAAATGGGACAGTAAGAAAGACAATATTTGAGAACATCCCTTTTAAGTATTTAACACTACTGTTCAAAGAATTAAAAATCTAGCTGCATTATAAACAAATGATATGGGCTATCCTCTCTCTGACTCTTGAGGAGGTAATTAGTTCAGTAACTGTAATAACTCCAAAATAAAAAGCCTCGTTCTGGAGTTAACAGAACAAAAAGCATCAAGTAACAATGAGATAATCCTCTACAAATCTTTACACAGCATATGTTTAAATAATAAAAGTCGTTTGTGTACCTTTCGATGGTTTATGAAAATAACCAATCAATTCTGCAGACACAACATTATTTCTAAAGGAAATCTATGTGACTCATGATGCCTGTAGATACACAGAGACAAACCACACATATTTTATCAGTTTATTACAGTAAGCAAATAAGCGTGGAATGAGAGTGCACATAACTGTCTACTTAGCGCTTACTGAAACATTTATAAGAGCTGTTATCGCCCTAATAACAGACAGACAGCGTGCAATTTTAGAGGAGAAAAGCTTCATATTTTTTAACACTTCACTAAAAAGTAACTGAAGAGTGTAAAATGAAAAATACTCTGTGCAGTTAGCTGGTAATGGACCATATTATCAACTCAAGTTAGATTTATAGGATACAAACTAGTCACTAATAGTTATTTTATGACATAGCATGTCTGCTTTTTTGAGATTATTAAGATTAAAGTTGTAAAACTTCTTTTGAAGATAGCTGTTCAAAATGATTGAATTATAAAATTTAAATGAGAATTGAAAAATAAAACATGGAATATCAAGTAGGTGCCTAAGAATAAACCTTGTTCAACATCTGCATTACTATTTCAAAGATGACATTTCCATGTAAAGCTTTATGAAAACAATGTTTTCCAGCCTTTTATGCTTTAATCCACAGTTAGTCACTTAATCATTTTAAAGTATTATCAATCTATTCTGTTTTGAGGCTTCAAAAATATAAAGAACTGCAGTATATAAAATGCTCTCTTTGTATCTAGTTTTGTTTGGCTTATTTTACAGCATATCTGTTTAGATATATAGTTTATAAAAATGATAAGAAAATAGTTGTAAACAGAGATAGAGTTTCTTTAAAATTAGTTAATTTTTAAACCAATATATGTCTCAACTGATAGAGTTGTAATACAGAAAGCTACAGTATTGCCTTATTTACCCAGTAAACTGGAGAGGTTTTTTTTGTTTTGTTTTCACCTTTACTCCACAGTATTGAGCCTAGTACTTAGTGTGGATTAAAACAAGCAAAGAGCAAATATGCTTAATTCTTAGCTATAACTATACACATAGACTGAAAGAAGTATATTTCAATGTTCCATCAAGTATTACTTTAAATAAATGGTTTAGAATCCTAAAGATAACTTCTTCCTTATATAAGTAAATTTAGGTATTCTAGAGAGCAATTGTGCTGATTCTTCGTATTTTAGTAATCAGTATATATTATGAGAAATGCGACACTTTTTCACCTCTTGGTAATTATATATTATAAAAATATATTTGCAGAAAGATCTGAATACATTAGCAACAAACATTTAATAAGTATCTTACTTCATGCATGGTGTTAAGCAGGTGCCAGCAAAGTACACCTGTGGACCTCATCCACTACCTGTGTCTATAAAGCCTCTGGGCTAAGAATGGTGTTTACATTTTTAAATGGTTGGGAAAAAAATCAAAAGAAAAAGTAACATTTTTGTGACACTAAAATGATATGAAATTCAAATTTCAATGTCCACAAATAAAGTTTTATTGGAACACAGCTACACTGATTCATTCATATATTATCTATGGCTGCCTTGGTACTACAATGGCAGATCTGAATGGCTGCGGCCTGCAAAGCTGAAAATATTTACTGTCTGGCCCTTAACAAAATTTGCTGACCCCTTGGTATGGGATGTATTCTATTTATACTGGTGTTGAGATGAGGAGGAAATTACTTTATCATAATATTCTATTTTTTCCCAATCTGAAATATAACTCTGTAAGCTTCGCCGTCAATATATTTAATGCTTCTTATAAATCTGAAATCTAGAATAATGCAGATATATTTTTATTTCCCACTTCCATGAAGAAATATTTCCAGAACCACGGATACAGATATGTTATACTATTCTTAGATATATTCTACTATTCTTTTTTATGTATTTTTTTCTGACTTTTGGCTTAAGGGTGCTAATAAAAACAAAACTGAGTCTGGTTTTCAAAGTGTTTCCGAGAAAGGTTCCAATAATTATTTACAACAAATTTCATTAGAACCAGAACATTTACATAAGCATAAAACAATTGTGTTATTTGATAGATATGATTGATAATCATTTGATGTTAGTAGTTCTAATGCTTTCCCACTAACAATTATAAATGACATGAAAACGAAAATGTTGGTGACCTCTTCCATTGTAACCAAGTTCAGAATCGTGGCAAAATCATTGACATCCTCATTTTCCTCCAACAATTAGTTGACAAGTTCGGTGTCTCCTGTAATTATTTACTTCTTTTCTACCACCTACCACCAGCTTAGTGCAGGTCGTCCTTGACACTGAAAATGTTTATAAAGTTTTTTCTTTCAAATTGTAAAAGTGGTGCATGTTTATTGAAAATGATTTCAAACCGTATGGCAATATAAGTAAAATCCCCTTCAGGTTTAATTAACCATAATTAACCATTTGGTGTCCCTCCCAATCTTTTGTTCTCCTCTTACTTCTGCTTGCCCACTCAATTTGGTCTCCTGTCTGTAGATTCCTCATGCCTCAATCTGTACCACAGACGCCTGCAAAAACGTGCTGGGCTTTGAAGCCAGGCAGATTTGCGCTGAAACTCTGGCTCTGGTTACTGATCCTGACACTAGAAAAGTTACTCAGACACTAGGGACCTCAATTTTCACATCTGTGAAATGGTGAAAGTACCACCTATGTTTCAGCGTTAGTGTCAACCTAGGAAAAACATAAAAAGAAAATGTGATAGGTACAAGGGAGTAAGATAACATTTCAGAGTTTCTCCCAGGATGACGGTAGGCTGGAGAGATTACATGTGAGATGACAAGATAGTCACTGAATGTGGGTGACTGATTAAGATATCCCAAGATGAGAATGACAAAAAGGGAAAGAGTATAGCAAAATGGAACGGGCCTTGTAACAAAAATAGATATGACGATGAAAAGGGAATGGCCTATAAACAACATTTGGGAGCTTCATATAAACAATCTTGTTGGTAACAATGATTTTGTCAAAGACAGAATTATAGAGCATTGTGAGTCAGGTCATGCTGCGAACATTTCCTATAGGACAGCAAGATCCAAATGGAGAGTCTGAGAAAACCTATGCTATGGTAACAGTACTTTAAAAAAGTACGTGAGGGAGGGAATTGGTAGCTCTTCAACACAGTTCACAGATGGGACCACTGTACCTAACAACTGCCCATGCTGTTTGCATTTAAAGGAAATGTTAAGTTCAGGGACGGAGGGATATGGATCTCATCTAGATGAAGTCCTAGAGGAAGGAGAAGAAGTAGGTCTTAGTTTACGTACAAATTGGAAAGGCAGTTTTATTACAGCTACTTTAATTTTAAACATCAGGTTCCTATAGGGATGCTTTCCTTGAATCTGATAGAGAGGAAGAGGATCATTTTACATCATAGATGCCAGTCAGAGGTACCATAGTTGTTGAGGAATTCCTGACATAGGACGACGATGGGGAAATGGGTCCTTTGAGACCTTAAGAATACACACACACATATGCACATGCGTGTGTATACACACACAATTTCTGATTTGTGTATAGTATTTTAAATTCTTCAGTGACAGGGAAGGGATGGGGAGAACGTGATTTACCACACAGCAACATTAGAGTCTTTGGAATCCATGTCTGTGGTAACAAAGCCTTCTGATGACCCAGTTTTCTTTTCATTAAAGTCACCCGAGTATGAATTTTTCTAGGTGCTTGTACTTCGGCAAGGGCCCATGTATTTCTCAGGCTGTATGTATTTTTGACACACGGAACATTTTTCTTCAGAAGCAAGAAAGGCTATGACATCCTTCTTGTCATACAGAGTTAGGGTTGGCAGTAGTATGAAAGAAAACACTAAATTTTAAGTTAGAGGAATTCAAGTTATTTGATGAAAAGAAAATCATTTAATTCTCTTGAACCTGAATTTGTAAAATAAAGGGTAATTCATAGGATTGTTTACATGGATTCAGTAAGATACTGCATATGAAAGTATTCTGTTGATGAAAGTACTTTCCTTTCATTATTATTAAAGACATTTATTAGCATAAGTGAAAAAACAGTGGCAGAAGACAGGATTCAATATTTTTAAGCATCATTTCTGTAAAGCAATTAAGCTATAATTCTATTTTAAATAAACAAAAAATGTTCCTTAATGGTCAGTAATACAAGAAGCTGGGGAAATTTTTTTCTCTCCTTCAGAGAACTGAACAGGAAGTGGGAAGAACAAGCATTTATGATTTCTTTCCAAAGATGAATAACTGAGGAAAGTTTTTTAAATATGATTTTAATTATGAATCAGTATCCTTAGTCAATAGAAAAACTTTCAAAAGCAAATCAATACAATGAGATTAGTATTGTCTTTAAAATATCAGTTAATAAACCAGACACCTGAAAGTGGATTTGAAGTGATAATTTCATAAGCACACAACACAAAGCAAAGGAATCTCAGGAAAAGTCTGAATGCCATAACATCACAGGAAAACTACAAAGCTTTGAGATATTTTATATTTCTTTACTTCATCAGGATTACAGTTAATAAAACCTCTACCATCTACATATCTATCTACAATAATGAAATTACAGAATCCCACTTTTACACCAGTTACAAGGAATTAATTCTTAGTATTTGGACATGTTGAAAAGAACAATGAAGAGCATCACTTAAAAAAAAAAAGTAATGAATGTAACCGGAGGCAGCTGGATGTGGCACTAGACTATCCATGTCACGAGACCTGGGTTATAGTTTCAAATCAACCACACATTAGAGAGACCTCAGCTAAATCCCAACCTCACTTAGCTTCTGTTTTTCTCTTCTGTAAAATGGGGCTAATTATACATATCCTGTCTGTTTCCCTGAGTTGTGAAACTGATTTTTAAACTGTTCAATAAAGGGCATTATTGGGATTATTAGTAAATTGAGTTTTCAGTCAATGCTAAAAACACCAATCTGTCAGATGTCATAGGATCATGAGGTTAAAAGTACATATCAAAAAGCCGAATCATCACTGGAGAAGGGCTTTAAAAACAATATTGCTGTATTTATTGATAGTACCATCCAAAGGCCTTTAAAAAAAGCAATCCCTTCCCCCATGTCCTTTTCCCCCTCTGTTAGTTGCGGACGAAGAGGACTGTTCTCTAAAAGGTTTCTAAATGATGTTGATGTTAAAAAATATAGTATCACCATTTAACAGCCTTTTAAAGAGCAGTCCCTAGTATGGTCTTTGTTAACAACTGAAGGAGGAAGGGACTATTTTTTCAAAGGCTTTTAGAGGATGTTGTTAAAAGAATATATAGTGACATCATTTAAAAGCCTTTTAAATAATAGTTCTCCTTCCCTCCCAATTGTAATGTCCTTGGCTTTCATTTATTTTGTACGACAAGATGAAAATGGACATGCCAACATATTATTGGCTATGGCAGGCATTTGTTGGATGGAAAATGATGTATTGCTTTTTAAAAGGTCGGTGTCCAGAAATAAATCCAACTCTTCAAGAACATAGTACCACTTCTATACAGGATATTGCCCACTCACCCCCACTCACCTTCTCATTTTGCTTGTTTTCTCTAAGAGTTTACTGAACACGCTACCACACAAACAGGAAAGGACTACCAGCTAAGTCATACCAAGATTTCCTGCGGCATGAATGTAGTCCTACCATCCACTGCTACTTGAGTTAACTCTCCATCCAATTAATGGCAAAATCTAACTTTTAGCTCCTAGTCTACTGTCTTGACTGGACTATTTCTGCCCACTATTCCTCTAATTTAGACTCCCCCCAACAACTAGGAGACAGCAATGGGCACTTAGGGTTCCTCTCCATACAGACTTAGCTCCCAGGGAACGGAAACGTCAAGTCAACCATTTGGTTTAAAGCATAGTCTGATAGCCAGTATGCTTTGAGACAGGTGAGCTTTGCCTTTCACATGACACCAAAGAGAAAAGCATTATGCCCAGGGATATACAATCACAGGACAGGAAATAATTTTCTATCTCTTCTTGTGCTGGGTCTTTTCACAAAGTGTCATTTCATTTTAAGAACAGGAACTCCTAGATCTACAACACTTTGATGAAAAAATAAACCTTTTAAAAAAATCTAAAAGTACAGCCTTCCAAACACACTATATTCTAATTTTAAATTTTAGTGCATCCCTTACGTTTTGCCAATCTTGCACACTGCTCTCACTGGCTAAGTTCTATGATCTACTTAAATCATAGTAAATCATTATTTACTTACGATTTACTGTAATAAATCCAATGACTTAGCTTAAACATCAAATACTACCTATAATACAATACGCAGCTCAAGCCCCCATTTGTCCATTCAACTCTTCCCGACCCTACTACAGTCCATAATGAAGTTAGTCACATTCCATTTTGACATTTCTTATAATTTAATTTTCGTATTATTCTTTCACTTTATATCACATTATTGTTTTACTTTATTCTTATGCATCATGTAAGTAACAAAGTGCTAAGCCTGGAGAATAATTTCTTTGCAAGTTTTTGCATGATTTTAAAAAATACAAATAAATTTTGAATTCTCTGTTGCTTCAACAGCACAAGTTAGTTATTTATGCCTATAATTATATTTGATGGTAAATACTTAAATATTTTAAAGCCTCCACATAAAAATTCATGTCATTTGAGATTTGTTTCCATAATCTACCGCGATAAGTCAATGTTTCACTGAGAAATGCTATTATAATTCTGATTCTAATGGTAAATGTACACTGATATTTTGAATAAAAATTCTGACTTAAAAAAAGCATCAAAAAGATAGCATTAGAAAGATATAAATAATTAGATTTGTAATCTGATTGATTTGAAAAGGTCCAATTTCTCTAAGTCTTTAGTCAGAGGGGTTCTGACTAAAGTAGAACTGCCTGCTTGGTTAGGCAGGTGGCCATAATCCCACATCAGGGCTCCCTCTGAATTCTAGGTATAGTGAGTGATCACCATGCTGCAATCAACCTCACGATCAAAGAGCATGTGGTTATGTGTGGTGCTGGGCTCTGGCTCTGGGTCAGAATGACCTCTGTATACCACGTCAACTATAGGTTAGGTCCCTGGCTTTTCTGAGGGCCCTATCCTTCCTTTCCTCTGCAATTTGATAGGTGAGGTGTGAGTATCTGACTCATCTTCCTCTCCTCACAGGTGCTATAGTTGAGGTGATACACAGAATAATGGTCTCCCAAAGGTACAGAAGTCCTGTCCCACAGAACCTATGTATGTGTAACATTGCATGGCAAGGGGGAATTAAGAGCAGATTTTGAGATGTGGGAATTTTCCTGGATTATTTGAGCGATCCAATGTAATTATACGAATCCTGTAAGTTAAAGAGCTAGGCAGGAGAGTGTCAGAGTGACGCAGTGTGAGAACAACTCAACTGGCCATTGGTGGCTTTGAAGATGGAAGGGGCCAAGAGCCAAGAAATGTGGGCAGCATCTAAAAGCTGGAAAAGGCAGGAACTAAGCCTTCAGGAGGGAACACAGCTGCGCTGACACCTTGATTTTAGCTCAGTGAGACCCATTTTGGACCTCTGACCTCTAGAACTGTAAGATAATAAATTTGCATTGTTATAAGCTGCCATGTTTGTGGTAATGTTATAGCAGCAACAGGAGACTAATACGTAAAGGTAATTTGATGTCTAGCTGAAAACTACTTTTCTGAATGCTTGTGTTGTAAAACCTGCCTGTGGAATCAATGGCATACATGTTTGCATACATCTTTCAATGGCTGATCTGTGACAGGAAGGAATAAAAAATTATGCTTTCTGTATAGTATTTCCTCACTGGACTTAAGCTTCAACTAGCATAGACATTAATGACTTTGAGTGGCTCTCAAACCTGGATAGTTATTTGTCAGACTCATTTAGAGGACTGGTTTTTAAAAAATTCACCTCCCCCAATACTCTTTCTACATTATTACTGAGCACACTGAGTCAATTTTGACCCATTTGGTTAACAGACAGGTACTGAGAACCAATGAAAAAAATAAAAGATGAACTACCTTCAAAAGGCTCCTACTAAATGTACGACATACTATCTATGATGCCCTCTTATTCCTCCATAGTTAGTATGTACTAGTCTTTTTGATAAAATGTGCAGATAGAAACATTTTGCATCAGTTCTATACAAGCAAAAGGGGATTCTCATTAGTAGTCACAGACACTTGGGTGATGGACGAGGCACAAAACAGACAAGTTTCAATGGGGAAAAAAAAGAAGGAAACAAGAAAAATATGAGAGGGTTTGGGTGGGGCAGAACAAGTAGGTGTTAAAAGATTGATAATCCTGAAGGAACTCTTAAAAATGTTAAATTTTTTTCTAGAGCCATCTTTCTCTGAGAAAAACACAATAAAAAACATTTTTTAAAAGGTTATACTGAGTTTCTGAATCTAGGTTCTTAAGCATTTTGCAACCATTCCTGTAAAGTTAATGTTATAAGTCCTGGGATAAATAATGCAGGTGTACCTATGGGTGCTTATGCATTCAAATCTCTGTGAGAAAAGCTGAACCACCAGAAATACAAGCAAATGCTGCTCAGAAAAACTCAATTCAGTCTGTGTTGGTTTGACAGAAACATATGTAGAATGGCAAAATATTTCTTGGTGGAAATTCCACATCTGTAAATCATATTACAGAAGGGATTCAGTATTATAATTCAAGATAAAAGCATTGTTCTCTGAAGATTTGTTAGTCTAGTAATTCCCTCTGCTAAAATCCTGAGACACCTTATACAAACCTTCACTGCCACTCTGTTCACCTTCTTATACACTTGTATTTATGGTTTCCATTTCCATAAGACTGTAAAATGTGCTCGAAATTCTAAACATGGGTTACTTTTTTTAATTTCCTGCAGCTCCTACCACAATATTCAGAATGTAGAAGATACTCTGTTCATGTTTAGTAACAAAAATATTCAGGTTTTTTTTTTTTTAAACTGTCCCCATAACCTCCAAAGCTTTTAATAGAAGCAAAAGAGAACTAGCTCCATCCATTGATAGCAAATCTGCAAAGAATGTGAAGGATATTAACCTATATTCACTATTCTACCCAAATTACTCTTGGAGATCTGATAAATTACATTCTCACCATGATATGTATGTGATTTTTATGTTTAATATGACACCTGCTCAGATCATTTCACTGC